>NC_080170.1:125671112-125708612 GCF_950295315.1 Erinaceus europaeus
CCCCTCTGCTGACCCCCAGGAGGGCTGACTGGAGGAGGGGCCAGCAGTGTCCCCAGAGTCACCGCAGTCACTGTCACTGTGTCCAGCGGGGGCAGGGCTCCCGGGAGCAGGGAGACGCCAGTCCTGAGTGAGGGAGGGGCTGGACTGGACGGGTGACCCTGAGGAACCCCGAGCCTCTTCCCACCCTGACGCCATGACACCCTGACACCCTGATGCCCTGACGCCCTGCTGCCCTGACACCCTGACGCCCTGATGCCCTGACACCCTGACATCCTGACGCCCTGCTGCCCTGATGCCCTGACACCCTGATGCCATGACGCCCTGACACCCTGATGCCCTGACTCCCTGATGCCCCGACGCCCCGACTCCCTGACCCCATGTGTTTGGGGGGGTGTGAAGCCGGGACGGGGAGCTGTGTTGCCCTTGGTAGGAATCCAGTGGAGCTGTGCGGCCATCCCGCAGCCGGGCCCCCCACTTCTCGCCCCGGCCCTGACACCCAGCGTCCTGTGCCGAGAACCGCCCCCCCCCCCCGGCCCCATGTCCCTGTGTCACCCATGGGCCCGGCCTCGTCCCCGCAGACCAGGAGAACTACCAGCAGCTGCTGGGCGCCCTGGACTACGCCTTTCTGTGCGCCTACGCCGTGGGCATGTACCTCAGGTGGGCGCCCACACTCCGGAGCGCGGGGCACGCGGGGCGCCAGCTCTCGGCTGCGGCGTCACCCCCGGCCTGGCCCGGGACGGCCTCCCTCTAGAACGTTCTGGGCCCTGTGATCGCCGCCCGCCCACCCCGGGCCTGGCTGGGGTTTGGGTGCTGAAGCTTGGCGGCCATGGCGGGCGGGTGGCACTAGCCCCAGGGCACTCTGGGAGCAGGCGCTCTCCCCTCTCTCTCTCTCTCTCTCTCTCTCTCTCCTCTCTCTCCTCTCTCTCCTACTCTCTCTCTCCTCTCTCTCTCCTCTCCTCTCCCTCTCTCTCTCTCCTCTCCTCTCCCTCTCTCTCCTCTCCCTCTCTCTCTCTCCTCTCTCTCTCCTCTCTCTCCCTTCTCTCTCTCCTCTCTCCCAGTGGCCCCCAGGAGCAGGGCCGTGTGCAGACAGTGAGCCTTCACCTTGTGGTGACTAGAAAGTCATCTGGTCAGGAGAGGCCCCTGGGTGGTGGGATGTCTAAGAATCCTGGGACCCGGGCTCAGCATAGCAGGGGAGTGTGTGGGTGGCCCTGCGCCCTGCGCCGGCACCCACGACAGCCCTGCCCCCAGCGGCATCATAGGGGAGCGTCTGCCCATCCGGCTCTACCTCACCTGTGGGATGCTGGCCAGCGGGGCCTTCACTGCCCTCTTCGGCCTGGGCTACTTCTACGATGTGCACAGCCTGGGCTTCTACATGGTCGCACAGGTGAGCTGGCCTCGGGCAACCGGACTGAGGCTCCAGGTGACACGGACGGGGGCTCCAGGGGACACAGACGGGGGGCTCCAGGGGACATGGACGGGGGGCTCCAGGGGACACAGACAGGCTCCAGGGGACATGGATGGGGGGCTCTAGGGGACATAGACGGGCTCCAGGGGACATGGACAGGGGGCTTCAGGGGACATGGACGGGGGTCTCACCCAGAAAGAAAGCAAGAGGACTGCCCTTCCCAGAAGCACCAGCTCACTCACTGGTGGCTCAGAGACCAGGAAGCCAAGTGGCTGGTGGCCACTGTGGGGTGGCCTCACCTCTGACTGTGACCCCCTTCCCTCCCCTCTCTCTGACTCCGAGACCTCCCCGACTGTCTCCTCTTTTACTAACTTGCCCATGTGAGTGTCTAAGATGCAGGTCTGGCAGCTGGGGGCCGGCTGTGCCCGCTGGATGCCCCCCAGCTGAAATAACTGGGCACCTGGAGGCTGTGGTCCCCTCCTGAGGGACAGAGCCAGGACACACCCCTGAGCCCCCAGCCTGCCCACCCCCATGCCCCTCTCCTGCCTCCCAGATCCTCAATGGCCTCGTGCAGACCACCGGCTGGCCCAGCGTGGTCACCTGCCTGGGGAACTGGTTTGGGAAAGGGAGGTGAGCCCAGCCCCTTGGTGACCTGGGGGTGGAGGGCTGGGCACTGCCCCTGGTGACCTGGGGGGGCTGGGTGACCTGGGGGTGGAGGGCTGGGCACTGCCCCTGGTGACCTGGGGTGGGGGGCTGGGTACTGCCCCCGGGGATCCAGGGGGTGCTGGCTGGGCACAGAAGTGTGACCCCCTCCCAGCCCAGGTCACCTCCAGTGATGCCTGTGTGACCCACAGCGGGGGCAGGAGGGTGGGGGTAGGGGTAGCCCAGGAAGGAGACACCACAAGGGGCCAGCACCTCGCCACCCAGAGCCCCTCCTCAGCCAGGTGGCAGGTGCCCAGGAAGCCTGTGCTGGCAGGGTGTCCCGGGACCGTCTGCCCGCACGTCCCTCCCCATCCTGAAGTTCTCCCCAGTGGCACAGGGAGGCGGCCCCCAGGAAGGCCCCTACCATGGGTGAGGGAAGCAGGGGCCCCACAGTGGGCGTGGAGGGCGGCCCCCAGGAGGCCCCCCCAGCAGCCGTGTTTGGCAGGCGCGGCCTCATCTTGGGCCTCTGGAACTCGCACACGTCCATGGGCAACATTCTGGGCTCCCTCATCGCCGGCTACTGGGTGTCCAGTTGCTGGGGCCTGTCCTTTGTCGTTCCGGGCGCCGTGGTGGCCACCATGGGGCTGGTGTGCTTTCTCTTCCTCGTGGAGCGTGAGTGCCCTCCTCCCGCACCCCCACCCGTCAGCCTTCCCCGTCCCTGCTGGGTCCCCAGTGCCCGCGGGAGGGCCCTTCCCCCTGCCCCTGCCAGAGCCCCCACGGCCCCAGGCCTGGATGCCCACCTGCTGGCCTGGCCTCCAGGGTGACTGACAAATTTCAGCTCCTGGCACCACCCAGACAGGAGTCCCAGGTCCGAGCCTGCCCTCTGCTGGGGACGGGGAACAGGAGACCGCGTCACAGCAGGGCAGCTGGGGTGGGGGTCTGCCCTGGGCCCCAGGGACCCACATGTCAAACGGCCCAGCCAGTGAGGGAGATGAGGGGGTCGTGTCGCCGGGAGCCCCCGGATGGCCTTCACCCACCTGTCCCCTGGCCACCAGCCACTTCCTGCTCGCAGACCAGCACCCCAGGGCCCTGCACCCCTCAGCCGGCCCCCATGGTGGGCCCTGCCGGACAGAGGGTGGGGCCGGGCGGGTGAGAGACTGCCACCCCTGTGGCTCGGCACACGGCCTCCCTGCTCCCTGCTCACAGGACAAAGGCACCTTGTGGGGGCTTGAGGCAGGCATCTGGGCCCAGAAGCCCCCTCCCGGCGCCCTGTGTCAGGGGCCGGCTCCCCCAGGAAGGCACATTGTTGGAGGCCCCCGACAGGCAGCCTCCGTGTCCTCTGGGCCCCCTGGGGAGGGCGGGCAGCAGAGGGCGGGTGTGACGGTGACCGGCCCGGGGGTAGGGCGCGGCCCTCACACTGATCGATGTGTTTCAGACCCCAGGGACATCGCCTGCACCGCCATGCTGGCAGCGGTAAGACTCGTCTTCAGGGCCACCCGTGGGTGCCGGGGGCAGGAGCCTCCAGCAGGCAGGGTCACACAGGGCTGAGGCCCCAGGAGGCAGCTTGGTGCCCTGTGGGGAGCCAGGCCTCCATGGAGGGGCAGCTCTGTGAGCTGCTCTGCCACATGGGTCCCGGGTTCAAGTCCAGCCCCACCACAGTGGAGGACACTGCAGTTGTCTCTCTCTCCCTCTGTCTCCCTCTCCCTTCCCCCTCTCTCCCTCTCTCCCCCTTCCTCTGTCTCTCTCTTTTTCTTTCTCTCTCTCCCCAGAGAACACAGCAGCTAAACAGACACCATGGGCGGTTCTTTTGCTGAGGAGTCCCCCCACCCCTACCCCATCTCCTATGGAGTCAGGATGCCCCTGACTGACGCCCACCCCCACCCCCACCCATAGCACCCAAAGGCCTGTGAGAACAACACCCAGCGGTTCCGGCTGCAGAAGTCGGTGCGGAACGACCCCAAGAGCAAGTCCCTGGTGAGTGGGCGGGAGGCCGCAGCCAGCTCCCCTGTGTGTCCTCCCTGTGGGCAGGGCTGGCTGGCAGCGGCGTCCTGAGTGCTGGGGGCACAGGTGGGGAGGGGCAGCACAGAGGCGCCGTGGGCAGCGGGCTGGGCACACTTACTGCCCCGGCAGGCGGAGGGGCCGCCCTCTTCTGGACCGCGGGGCACAGGGATGACCAGGGCAGGGCAGCCGGGCCTCCAGCCCGCCCTTCCTCACGGGGAGGAGGGGCCTTCACAGCCCCCAGGCCCAGCGCTGACTCCCCCTCCCCAGCCTGGGGCACTCAGAGGCCTGGAAGGAACCTGGAAATTCACCAGACATGGCCTTGGTTCTCGGGGTTTTGTTTTGGTTTTAGATTTTATCTATTCACTCATGAGAAAGCCAGGAGGAGAGAGAGAAAGGCATCAGTCACTCTGGTCCGTGTGCTGCAGGCACTGAACTCAGGACTTCCTGCCGGAGAGTCCAGCGCTTTACCCACTGAGCCTCCTCCCCCCGACCACAGTCCACAGGGGTGTTGACGAGGCTGCATTGTCTCCCAGGGCCTGCTCAGCTCTGGCATAAGCTGGTGCCGGGGGCCGAACCCAGGGCCCTGGGGCCTCGGCCGTCAAGCCCTATGCCCAAGTGCAAGTCAGAGCTGCCTCGAGCCTTCGGCGAAATGCGGTTTGGAACCTTGTTTGTTATTCAGCCGGACTGCAGTCTAGGCCTGCAGACGGCTATTCTAGCGGCATTACTGATAGGACAGAGGGCCGATGAGAGAGAAAGGAGATAGAGACAGAGAGAGAGACCTGCAGCCCTGCCCAGCTGCTCCTGCTTGAGGCCTCCCACCCATCAGGTGGGGGCCGGGGGCTTGAACCCGGGCCCTTGAGCACTGTGCTGTGAGCACTCTACCAGGTGCCCCCCCCCCGCTCCCTGCGACTGCAGAAAAATGCACTTGGCTTTCACACCACAGAGAGCGGCGTCCTGAGGGCTCAGGCTCCTCATGGCCCCCGGCCCCTGGGTGCGAAGCTCGGGTGCGAGTCCCGTGGCAGCGGCTACAGCTGTGACCCCCCCAGGACCCCGAGATGCAGCTCTTGCTGCCGTCCGACGGGAGGCGGCCCGTCCAGCAGAACCACGTGGTCATCCTCCCGGCCGAGGGCGGCGCGGCCATCAGCTTCCTGGGGGCCCTGAGGATCCCCGTGAGTACTCGGGCGGGGCCTTGCTACGCGGGGCCCGGGTTCCAGCCTGGCACGGGAGCTTCGTGGTGGTGGAGCGGGGACAGGGCCCCTGTCTCTCCCCCTGCCCCCAGTGCCACAGACCGAGGCCCTGGCCTGGTCCCCCATCCACGGGGCACTGGGGAGGGAGACAAATCTGGCAGAGGGGCCCGACTGGGTGGCCAGGGGTCGGGGTCCTGGGCTGAGCCGGTCGTAGTGGCCCGGTGGCCTCGGGACCACGGGAGGGCCACAGCGCCTACTGGGCTCTCTCACGGTCTGCCGTGGTTCGGGGCCTGTCGTCTCCACTGAGCAACTGAATGCCGAGAGACGCCACGTGGTGGCACACCTGGTTGAGTGCACATGTCACAGTGCACAAGGACCCGGGTTCAAGCCCCTGGTCCCCACCTGGGGAAGCTTCACAAGTGCTGAAGCAGGGCTGCAGGTGTCTCTCTGTCTCTCTCTCTCTCTCTCTGTCTCCCCTTCCCTCTCAATTTCTCTGTCTCTACCCAATAAATAAAAAATTTTAAAAATCATTAAAAAGAGAGAGCAAAGAGAGTAGAGACAGCCTCACCTACCCACACACCTGGCCACTGTGGCGCCCACACTCCCCACCGTGCAGCCCCAGGGAGGGTGGTCCTGTGTCGGAGGGGGGGGGGGGTCTGCCGGCATGGGGAAGGCTGGAAGCAGACTGGGGCCTGGTGTCTGGGTGGGGCCTGGTGTCCTCTGTGTGGGGCCCCGTGTGGGGTCGGGATGGGCTGGACCTTGGGGCCGCTGGCCGACGTGCAGACGGGGTGACTGCTGGGGACACGGGGAGGCAGTGGGGGGGGCCGCTGCTGTCCACGGGAAGCCCAGGACCCCTCCCCGCAGGGCGTGGTGGAGTTCTCCCTGTGCCTGCTGTTCGCCAAGCTGGTCAGCTACACTTTCCTGTTCTGGCTGCCACTCTACATCACCAGCGTGGGTGAGTCTGGGAGCGGGGCTGGGGCGGGGGCACGGGCCAGGCTGGACCCCGGCGCCTCAGGGCGCGGCTCTGCTCAGGTGGACGTAACAACAAAGGGGCCTAGCGGTGGTGCGCCCGGTTAAGCACACAAAGTACTAAGTGCAAGGACCCGTATGAGGACCTGGGTTCGAGCCCCCGGCTCCCCACCTGCAGGGGAGTCGCTTCCCAGGCGGTGAAGCAGGTCTGCAGGTGTCTGTCTTTCTCTCCCCCTCTCTGTCTTCCCTTCCTCTCTCCATTTCTCTCTGTCCTGTCCAATAAAATGGAAAAATGGCCTCCAGAAATAGTGGATTCTCGGTGCTGGCACCAAGCCCCAGAGATAACCCTGGAGGGCATATAATAACAACAACAACAGTAATGAGAGGCTGGCAAGGAGGCAGGGGAGGAGGAAGGCCTCGGCGGCCTGAGCCACGTCCTCATCCTCGTCCTCTGGCCACCGGCTGGCTGCCACCTCAGGACAGAGCCCCGGGCATAGCAGGGGCATCCTCGCCGTGTGGGAAGGGCCGGCGGGCTCCCAGGGCTCAGTTCTGGGGCAGCCTCTGCCGAAACAGGCCAGGCCGCCCGGCCCCGTTGGGGAGCAGAGTGGAGTCCCGGGAGCCACGTGCCTAGAAATGGCGTCTGCGGGAGGGGGGACAGCTGTCTCCCGGCCGCCAAGGACGCTGCGGCCAGACTGTGACACCGAAGCGGGCTCCCTGACCACGCAGGGGGAGAGCGAGGGGCCAGACTCTGCCCCAGGACCCCGGACCCGGGTGTGAGGGGAGGTAGAGGCAGCAGGTGCTCTGGGGGTGTGGCAGAGGGGCCCTGGGCCTTGGGGGTCCCGGGGTGCAGAGCTCACACAGGCCTAGGCTGGGTGCCAAGGGGGCCCAGACCCTCCACGCAGGCCGGCCAAGGCCTGTAGGTGGGCGCAGGGATGGCACAGAGGAAGGCGCGGCCTTAGAGGGATGCGTCCTCGGCCCGCCCTCTCGCCCTGTCCCCCGTCCTGCGGCCATCTGTCCAGCTGTCCCGGGCATGTCCTCTGGTCTGTCCACTCCCACCTTCCCGACAGCAGCGTGCGTGCGAGCGTGCATGTGTGTGTGTGTGTATGTGTGCACGTGTGTGTGTGAGTGTGTGTATGTGTGTGGGGGTGTGTGCGTGCGTGTGAATGTGTGTGCACGCGTGTGTGTGGGTGTGGGTGTGTGTTCACGTGTGTACGTGTGTGCGTGAGTGTGTGTCTGTGTGTGAGTGTGTGTGCGTGCATGTGTGTGTGCGCACGTGTGTGTGCGTGCGTGCGTGCGTGTGTGCGTGCGTGCATGTGTGCGTGTGTGTGCGCGTGTGTGTGCGTGTGTGCGTGTGTGTGTCACTGGTGCCTGTCACCTGGCCGCCCCTCAGTGACCCCACCGTCCTGCCACAGATCACCTGGATGCCCAGAGGGCCGGCGAGCTGTCCACCCTCTTTGATGTGGGCGGCATCTTCGGTGAGTGTCCCCTCCCCCAGTGCTGTCCTCGGGGCCTCTGCTGGGCAGTGAAGGGGCAGTGAAGGGCCTTCCCCCCGACATGGGCCCAGGACTGCCATGTGACCCCTTTGGGGACATCCCAGTGTCCTCTGAGGACAGAGAGGGACCGTGAAAGACACCCCCCCCCCGAGGCGGGTGGCAGGTAAGGGCCCTCACCTGCCGGGCCTGACCGTGCAACCCTCACTCTCACACCCCTGTGCCCAGGGGTCACCCAGGCCCAGCCCACGGGCCCAGGCTCCTGACCCCCACCCACCCACAGGCGGGGTCCTGGCCGGCGTGGTCTCAGATCGGCTAGAGAAGAGGGCGGCCACCTGCGGGCTGATGCTGCTGCTGGCTGTGCCCACGGTGAGCCCTGACCCAGGCCCTGTCCAGGACGCGGCCCCTCCCCACTCCATGCTGGGCTCTACCCTCTGCCTCCGTTTCCTCTCTGCGTGAGACCAGCTCCTGCGTGGCCATGGTTCTGTAGGGTGGCTGTCCAAGGGGTTTCTGCTAGGCTTTGCAGGTGCCCGGGCTGTGATGCAGGTGCCCAGGCAGTGGGGCTGTGATGCAGATTCCTGGACTGTGATGCAGGTTCCCGGGCAGTGGGGCTGTGATGCAGGTTCCCGGGCAGTGGGGCTGTGATGCAGGTTCCCGGGCTGTGGGGCTGTGATGCAGGTTCCCTGGGCAGTGGGGCTGTGATGCAGATTCCCGGGCAGTGGGGCTGTGATGCAGGCTCCCGGGCTGTGGGGCTGTGATGCAGGTTCCCTGGGCAGTGGGGCTGTGATGCAGATTCCCGGGCAGTGGGACTGTGATGCAGGTTCCCGGGCTGTGGGGCTGTGATGCAGGTTCCCTGAGCAGTGGGGCTGTGATGCAGATTCCCGGGTAGTGGGGCTGTGGTGCAGGTTCCCGGGCTGTGGGGCTGTGATGCAGGTTCCCTGGGCAGTGGGGCTGTGATGCAGATTCCCGGGCTGTGGGGCTGTGATGCAGGTTCCCTGAGCAGTGGGGCTGTGATGCAGATTCCCGGGCAGTGGGGCTGTGATGCAGGTTCCCGGGCTGTGGGGCTGTGATGCAGGTTCCCTGAGCAGTGGGACTGTGATGCAGATTCCCGGGCAGTGGGGCTGTGATGCAGGTTCCCGGGCTGTGGGGCTGTGATGGTGGTTCCCTGGGCAGTAGGGCTGTGATGCAGGTTCCCGGGCAGTGGGGCTGTGATGCAGATTCCCAGGCTGTGATGCAGGTTCCCGGGCTGTGGGGCTGTGAGGCAGGTTCCCGGGCAGTGGGGCTGTGATGGTGGTTCCCTGTGGGGCTCAGTCTTACCCCTCGCCCCCCCCCCCAGCTCTGTGTCTTCTCCACGGTCAGCAGAGCAGGGCTGGAGGCCACGGTTGGTGAGTCTGACCACCCATCTCAGGTCTTGGGAGCTGGGTGTCCGGGTCCCTCTGGGTGGGGAGCGGGGCCCTGGGAACAGAAGCCAGGCTCCACCTGGAGGCTCCTCTCGACCAGCAGGGGCCCCGGGGCAGGAGCTGAGAGCCGGCCACACGGTCCCCGAGCCCCTCTGTCCAGAAACTTCTGTGAGGACCCAGGAGCAGAGGGTGGAGGGGACCAGGGTCCAGAAATGGGCCTGGCGTCCTCCCAAGGGTCCTGGGGCAGCCCTCCGTGGTGGAGGGGGCGGCCCCTGAGCCTGGGGGACGGATGCAGGTGGGTGACCCTGCTGTGGGGATTCTGGCCAAACCGGCGGGGCCATCCCTGGGGCTCCGTCCTGAGCTGTGTCCGTCCCCACAGCCATGCTGCTGCTCACGGGGGCCCTGGTCAGTGGGCCCTACGCCCTCATCACCACTGCCGTCTCCACCGATCTGGTGAGCCCCCACCCCACCCCGTGCCGGTCCCAGAGTGTCCCCACCCCACGGCTTGTGCTTCTTGGCCGTCCTGAGCCTTCTTCCCCGGCCTGTCTGCCGTGGTCACTGCCCCAAGCCCCCTCCCCGGCCTGTCTTATTTATTTTATTTTATTTAACACATAAATAAAAATATCAAAAACAAAAAGCAGGACCTGTTAGGTGGTGATTTCTGATGTCTTCTCTGAGGCCCGAGCACTGCTCTGCTGGTCAGTTCAGAATGCTCCTCGAACCCAGGGCCTCCGTGTGCAAGGTGCAGCATCCACTGGGCCCCTCCCCTGCCCCGGACCCCACGTCACCCGTTCCCTGCCCCTCCCGCAGGGGACGCACAAGAGCCTGAAGGGCAACGCCCACGCCCTGGCCACAGTGACCGCCATCATCGACGGGACCGGCTCTGTAGGTATGGGGTCCCGGGGTCACGGGCAGCCACCCCGGGCGGGGGCCTTGCGGCCTGAGCAGCTGGTCTCCCCTCGGGCGGCGTGTCCTGGAAAGACAGACCGAGCGAGGTGGTGACGGCCGGGCCGCCAGAGGCCGGAGGGGGCAGCGACCGGCATGCTGGTCACCAGGCCCCCGCAGCCACACCTGGGGGGTGGTCTCGCCGGGGAGGCTCCGGGGTCAGATCAGTGCAGCGGTGGCCGGTGGCCCCTGGGTGGGCCCCCCGTGACCCCATCCCCGTGTCCCAGGGGCGGCGCTGGGGCCCCTGCTGGCCGGCCTCATCTCCCCATCGGGCTGGAGCAAGGTGTTTGACATGCTGGTGTGTGCGGACGCCTGCGCCCTGCTGGTGAGCCCCCCAAACCCAGGGTCCAGCCTCTGCCGGCCTGGGCCCCTCACGGCTCTCGAGGGCCCGAGCCTGGCCCTGCCCCACCTCCCTGGTCTCACTGGCCAGCTCAGCCCTGGAGCGCACGCCTCGCGGAGCCCGAGGCCCTGGGGGAGGGGCAGCCGAGTGCACAGAGTACTAAGCGCAAGGATATGGCGAGGATCCGGGTTCGAGCCCCCGCTCTCCACCTGCAGGGAGTCTGCCTCACAAGCCGAGTAGCGGGCCGCAGCTGTCGCTCCTTCTCTTCCTCCACCCACTGTCCCCTTTCACTTTCTCTCTGTCCCATCGAATGAAAAGGAAAAATAACCCAGCCTGAGGCCCTGGGTTCAAGAGCCGGCACCACGTGGGGGGAGCTCCGTGGAGGGTGGAGTGGTGCTGGGGTCTCTCTCTCTCTCTCTCGTCTGTGAGAAAGTGGGTCCCAGGAGCCCCAGGCACTGGCACACCGGGGACACTTGAGTCAGGAGCTGGGGAGACATGGGGGTCGCAGGCTGATTCCCGGGCCTCCCACCAGGCTCAGGGACCCTCCTGTGTCCACCTCACTGGCTTGTGAACAGCCGCGCTGGCGGAAGGCCCGTTCCTTTTTCATTTTATTGATAGCGGGAGATGAGGGGAGAGGAAGAGAGACCCCTGCAGCCCTGCCCCACTGTTCACGAGTCTCCCCCTGCAGGCAGGGGCCGAGGACTTGAACCCAGGTCCTCTCACGGGGTAGCACCGCCTGGGCCACACATCCACGGGTTGCTTTCATCTGTTTCAGTGAGGGGCCCAGAGCCCTGTTCCGCTGTCTCCCGGCGGGGCCGGGGACTGAACCTGGGAGCCCAGGGCCTCAGACGGGAAGGGCTGGAGCTGGGGACGTCACCATTCTCGCAGCCCCGACAGGCTGGGCCCGGTCGTGGTGACGGGTCTCTGCGGGCAGTGACAGCTGTCTTTTCTCACCACAGTTCCTGACCCGTCTCATCCACAAGGAACTCAGCTGCCCCAGGCTGCCCGCCACTGACCAGTCTCCGTAAGTGCCATCCTCAGCTGCTCAGTGTCCCCCTGTGCCCATCACCAGCCACTCAGTGTCCCCCTGTCCCTGTCACCAGCCACTCAGTGTTCCCCTGTCACCAGCCGCTCAGTGTCCCTTGTCACCAGCCGGCCTCAGTGTCCCCCTGTCCCCTTCACCAGCCGGCCTCAGTGTCCCCCTGTCCCCGTCACCAGCTGCTCAGTGTCCCCCTGTCCCCATGTCAGCAGCCGCTCAGTGTCCCCCTGTCCCCCTGTCACCAGCCACTCAGTGTCCCCCTGTCCCCATGTCACCAGCCGCTCAGTGTCCCCCTGTCCCCCTGTCACCAGCCACTCAGTGTCCCCCTGTCCCTGTCACCAGCCACTCAGTGTCCCCCTGTCCCTGTCACCAGCCACTCAGTGTCCCTTGTCACCAGCCGGCCTCAGTGTCCCCCTGTTCCCCATCACCAACCGCTCACAGTGTCCCTCTGTCCCCCCGTCACCAGCTGCTCAGTGTCCCCCTGTCACCAGCCAGCCTCACAGTGTCCCTCTGTCACCAGCAACTCAGTGTCCCCCTGTCCCTGTCACCAGCCACTCAGTGTTACCCTGTCACCAACCGCTCAGTGTCCCTTCTCACCAGCTGGCCTCAGTGTCCCCCTGTCCCCCTGTCACCAACCACTCACAGTGTCCCTCTGTCCCCCCGTCACCAGCCGCTCAGTGTCCCTCTGTCACCAGCCGGCCTCACAGTGTCCCTCTGTCACCAGCTGCTCACAGTGTCCCTCTGTCCCTCTGTCACTAGCCGCTCAGTGTCCCTCTGTCACTCTGTCACCAGTCAGCTCACAGTGTCCCTGTCACCAGTCAGCTCACAGTGTCCCTGTCACCAGCCGCCTCACAGTGTCCCTCTGTCACCAGCTGGCCTCAGAGTGTCCCTCTGTCACCAGCCGGCTCACAGTGTCCCTCTGTCACTCTGTCACCAGCTGGCTCACAGTGTCCCTGTCACCAGCCGCTCACAGTGTCCCTGTCACGAGCCGCTCACAGTATCCCTCTGTCCTCCTGTAACCAGTCGGCTCACAGTGTCCCCCTGTCCCTCTGTCACCAGCCAGCTCACAATGTCCCTCTGTCCCTCTGTCACCAGCCAGCTCACAGATCCACCTGTCCCTCTGTCACCAGCTGGACTCACAGTGTCCCTCTGTCTCTCCAGTGTCACCAGCGTCTTCATGCTATCACGCACAGATCCTCGAAAAAATTGAGAAAACAAGGTCCCCCCATCTGGGTCCTGGGTCAGTGAGTCACCACGTCACACTAGTGACCCGCAGGACAGAGCCCTGCTCCTTCCTGACAGGGGCAGCAACTCCCATAAGCAGGGACCCTTACTACAGGGACCCTTAACAGGCACCCTTACTAAAAAGACCCCTAACTGCAGGGACCCCTTACTACAGGCACCCTTACTACAGGGACCCCTTACTACAGAGACCCCTTACTACAGGGACCCCCTTACTACAGGCACCCCTTACTACAGATACCCTTACTACCGGGACGCCTTACTAAGGGACCACTTACTACAGAGACCCCTTACTATAGGGACCCCATACTCAGGGACCCCTTACTATAGGGACCCCTTACTACAGACACCTCTTACAACAGGGACCCCTTACTACCGAGACCCCTTACTACAGGGACACCCTTACTACAGGCACCCCTTACTACAGATACCCTTACTACCGGGACGCCTTACTAAGGGACCCCTTACTACAGAGACCCCTTACTCAGAGACCCCTTACTATAGGGACACCCATACTCAGGGACCCCTTACTATAGGGACCCCTTACTACAGACACCTCTTACAACAGGGACCCCTTACTACAGAGACCCCTTACTACAGAGACCCCTTACTACAGGAACCCCCTTACTACAGGGATCCCTTACTACAGAGACCCTTACTGCAGGGAACCATAACTGCAGGGACCCCTAACTGAAGGGACCCCTTACTACAGGCACCCTTACTCAGAGACCCCTTACTACAGGGACCCCTTACTACAGGGACCCCTTACTACAGGGACTCCTTACTATAGGCAACCCTTACTCAGAGACCCCTAACTGCAGGGACCCCTTACTACAGAGACACCTTACTACAGGGACCCATTACTACAGAGACCCCTTACTACAGGAACCCCTTACTACAGGCACCCCTTACTCAGGGACCCTTACTACAGGAACCCCTTACTACAGAGAACCCTTACTGCAGAGACACGTAACTTCAGGGACCCCTTTTTACAGGCACCCTAACTCAGAGACCCCTTACTACAGGCACCCCTTACTACAGAGACCCCTTACTACAGGGACCCATTACTACAGGGACCCATTACTACAGATACCCCTTACTACAGGGACCCCCTTACTACAGGGACCGCTTACTACAGGGACCCCCTTACTACAGAGACCCCCTTACTACAGGGACCGCTTACTACACGGACACCTTACTACAGGGACCGCTTACTACAGGGACCCCTTACTACACAGACCCATTACTACAGGGACCCATTACTACAGGGACCCCTTACTATAGGGACCCCTTACTACAGAAACCCTTACTACCGGGACCCCTTACTACAGGGACCCCTTACTACAGGGACCTCTTACTATAGGGACCCCTTACTACAGACACCTCTTACAACAGGGACCCCTTACTACAGAGACCCCTTACTACAGAGACCCCTTACTACAGGAACCCCCTTACTACAGGGACCCCTTACTACAGAGACCCTTACTGCAGGGAACCATAACTGCAGGGACCCCTAACTGAAGGGACCCCTTACTACAGGCACCCTTACTCAGAGACCCCTTACTACAGGGACCCCTTACTACAGGGACCCCTTACTACAGGGACTCCTTACTATAGGCAACCCTTACTCAGAGACCCCTAACTGCAGGGACCCCTTACTACAGAGACCCCTTACTACAGGGACCCCTTACTACAGAGACCCCTTACTACAGGGACCCCTTACTCCAGAGACCCCTAACTGCAGGGACCCCTTACTAGAGGCACCACTTACTCAGGGACCCCTTACTACAGGAACCCCTTACTACAGAGAACCCTTACTGCAGAGACACGTAACTTCAGGGACCCCTTTTTACAGGCACCCTAACTCAGAGACCCCTTACTACAGGCACCCCTTACTACAGAGACCCCTTACTACAGGGACCCATTACTACAGGGACCCATTACTACAGATACCCCTTACTACAGGGACTACCTTACTACAGGGACCCCCTTACTACAGGGACCGCTTACTACAGGGACCACCTTACTACAGAGACCCCCTTACTACAGGGACCACTTACTACAAGACACCTTACTACAGGGACCGCTTACTACAGGGACCCCTTACTACACGGACCCATTACTACAGGGACCCCTTACTATAGGGACCCCTTACTACAGAGACCCTTACTACCGGGACCCCTTACTACAGGGATCCCTTACTACAGGGACCCCTTACTATAGGGACCCCTTACTACAGAGACCCTTACTACCGGGACCCCTTACTACAGGGACCCCTTACTACAGGGACCCCTTACTACAGGCACCCCTTACTACAAGGACCCCTTACTACAGGGACCCCTTACTACAGGGACCCCTTACTACAGGGACCCCCTTACTACAGGGACCCCTTACTACAGGGACCCCGTACTGCAGGCCTGTGGATAGGACCCCCATCCTGGGGACCTCCCGGGTGAGCTGAGGAACCAGCACTTTCCCTGCAGGCCCTCCGTCCCTGTCCCCTCCCTGGCCAGCTGGTGACCTGCTGTCCCCCTCCAGGCTGAAGGAGCAGTGATCTCGGTGCTGCTGGACGGCTGCATCCCTCCCTCGTCTGTCCATCCAAGCATCCATCCGTCCGAGGAGGCAGGTGGCGCACGCCACCATCGGGGACACGGGGACCCGCGGGCAGGCGGCCAGTGGGGCAGCTGGACAGGCCCCGAAGCCAGGAGGCCGGACATGCAGGGACGCTGCCCCTCCCACCGGGACCCCAGCCGCCCGCTGTCCCCCGTCATCTGCGGAGGGAGGGCTGCGCTCTGTCTGCCGCCCACCCGGCTGGCCGGGTGTCTATTACGGGAGGACGCCGCCTCTGAATAAAGGGAGCAGGCCTGAGGCTGATCCCCTCTCTGGGTCCCGGGAAGCCCAGCCCGGCCAGAGGCGGACACACCCCTGCTCTGGTCTCCTGGGGTCGGGGGAGGGGCTCAGGGGGCAGGAGGCTCTGAAGGTAGAGGGGAGGGAGGGAGCCCCGTGTCTGCACAGGCTCAGAACCACCCACCCACCCCCACCCCCACCCCCGTCCGCAAGTCCCACGTTCTGCGGCTGCACCAGCCCCCACGAGCTCTGGGTCATCGCCTCTGTGAGGTCTCCTCACTGCTATCTCATGCTGCTGGGGCTTGAACCCAGGGCTGCGTGCCTGGAAGGCTCCTCTCCAGCTGGGCCTCTGCCCTTTAAGGCCAGCGGCCATCTGTCCCGTGGTCAGCGGAGGGGGCTGACGGCCCGACAGCGAGAGACAGCACCGAGCCTCCCCCAGTGCTGTGGAGCCTGCATGCAGTGCCCGGGCGAAGACCGGCGCCCCCCCAGATGAGCTGTGTTGCTGCAGACAGAGGGGCCCCGGGCACTGAGGCCTGTGGCCTCAGCATCAGACCTCCAGGGCCCCCCAGCTGACAGGGACCCACCTCACTCCCCTCGCCCCTGCGCCCCCCACCCCCATTTATCTGAAGAGAGAAGGCGGCCAGACACTGAGCCACCAGGGGCCGCCCATCCTGCCCTCTCCCGAGACTCAGCAGAGCCAAGGCACCCCAGTCCGGTGCACTTCCGGGACGGGCAGGCGGCCGGAGGGGGTCCCCCACTGAGTCAGGCCAACACCCAGGTGACAGACTGGACACCGGCCCCCGGCCCCGCCAGCCTCCGCCCCAGCCCGGCCGGCCGCCCGTCGCCATGGCAGGCCGTGGTCTCCCCCACACGGGAGTCAGGGTTCACGGGTGGGCGGCCCCCAGGCGCAGGAAGGCCCAGACCCCAGACCCTATCTTCTGTTTTCTTTGTTCTGAGAAAGCCAAGCGCTGTGTCGCCACCAGAGGGCGCCCTGCTGCCGGCTCCCAGAGCACGTGGCCGCCCAGGACCAGAGGGGACCCAGGCCCCCAGACCCTGAGGACCGTCCCCCTGGGGGTGGCGGAGGGGACCCAGGCCCCCAGATCCTGAGGACCATCCCCCTGGGAGAGGCGGAGGGGACCCAGGACCCAGGCCCCCAGATCCTGAGGACCATCCCCCTGGGGGTGGCGGAGGGGACCCAGGACCCCCAGATACTGAGAACCGTCCCCCTGGGGGAGGCAGAGGGGACCCAGGCCCCCAGATCCTGAGGACCATCCCCCTGAGGGCGGCGGAGGGGACGCAGGACCCCCAGATCCTGAGGACCATCCCCCTGGGGGAGGCGGAGGGGACCCAGGCCCCCAGATCCTGAGGACCATCCCCCTGAGGGCGGCGGAGGGGACGCAGGACCCCCAGATCCTGAGGACCATCCCCCTGGGGGAGGCGGAGGGGACCCAGGCCCCCAGATCCTGAGGACCATCCCCCTGGGGGAGGCGGAGGGGACCCAGGCCCCCAGATCCTGAGGACCGTCCCCCTGGGGGAGGCGGAGGGGACCCAGGCCCCCCAGATCCTGAGGACCATCCCCCTGGGGGCGGCGGAGGGGACCCAGGACCCCCAGATCCTGAGGACCATCCCCCTGGGGAAGGCAGAGGGGACCCAGGCCCCCAGATCCTGAGGACCATCCCCCTGGGGGCGGCGGAGGGGACCCAGGACCCCAGATCCTGAGGACCGTCCCCCTGGGGGAGGCGGAGGGGACCCAGGCCCCCAGCTCCCGCCCACCTGGCTATCCAGCCCTGGCTCTGCTACTGCCACCCACAGTGACCAAGAAACAAGGGCAGGAGACAGACAAGAGGGGAGGTGGGCAGGTCCGTGGAGGCAGGGGCCCTCTGTCGCTCTGTCCCTGCGGCAGACGCCATGTTGCAGCTGAGCCTGGAGCCGGGCACATAGCAATGCTTGTACCCTTGTCAAGGCCGCTGTCCCCAGCCCGTGACGACACCACACATGTGGGGGCAGAGTCCGCTGAGGGGGCGCCTGCCTCCCGGGCACGTGGTTAAGGTCCCGTACAAGGACCTCTGCCTGTCTGTCTGGGAGCCAGGAGGCGACGTGAGGCCCTGGCCACACGCCACACGCACATGGACGCGCGTCCAGCTGAGCTGCAGAGACGACACATGAAGGTCCCTATAAGCTGAGGCAGAGTTCCGGGAGGGAGGGGGCTGTGGGTGACTCTAGGACCCTCCCCCTCTCCTAGGGAGCAGAAGCAGGTGCCCCCTCCCCCAGGGCGGGCGGAAGCCTCCGGCTGGTTAGTGTGAACACCATGGCAACGTGCCCGGGGACAGAGCTGAGCCGCCACAGGACACTGGACACGGCCGGGCGGGCGGGGGCCTCACCCCTGCAGAGCCCAGCGCTGGAGGCCAGCGGAGGACCCGGGAGCAGTCACCCCTGGAGCAGACCCCTGGCCTCCGCGGCCGCCCCCCTAAGACAATCCCCGGCCCTGACCCGTGTCTCCTCCCCCAGCGCCATTCTTCTCCTTTGAGGGATTGATTCATTCTCCCCTCCCCAGGGTTATTGCTGGGCTCGGTGCCTGCACCACAGACCCACCGCTCCTGGAGGCCATTTCCCCCCCTTTTGTTGCCCTTGTTTTATTGTTGTAGTTATTGTTGTTGTTACTGTCGTTGGACAGGACAGAGAGGAATGGAGAGAGGGGGAGAAAAAGACAGACACCTGCAGACCTGCTTCACCGCCTGGGAAGCGACTCCCCTGCAGGTGGGGAGCCGGGGGCTCGAACCGGGATCCTCACACCGATTCTTGTGCTTTGCGCCACGTGCGCTTATCCCGCTGCGCCACCGCCCGACTCCCTGCTGATTCATTCTTAATATCTATTTCTTGGATAGAGACAGAACCGGGAGGGAAGGTGGGCAGACAGCTGCAGCCCTGCTCCCCCCATGGCCGCCCAGCCCCGCCCCCACTTCATTTCTGCGGCTGAGTCTTATCTCTGCTCGGCCCTCCTGCACCTGTGTCGGTTCATAGTCTGTCTGCCCAGCAGGGAGCTATTCGCTGTCAGTCTCTCCACCAGAATATAAGTCCCAGGTGGACATTTGGTGCTTGTCTCCCTGCCAGAATACAAGCGTCCCACACTGACAGTTTGCTGACTGAGCTTTCTGCAGACCTCCGCTGGAGACGGCGGCTGTCGTGCGTCTGTCATGTCTGTGCGTGTGGGCGGTTGGGGGAGACAACTCCCAGCCCTGCCGCCATCTGCCGGGCGATGGTGTGCGCTCCTGGCTGGGGGGCTGCTGCCACACGGAGCTGACGAGGGGAGGGGAGAGGAGAGGAGGGCTCTTGGGGGGGGGGCCCTCAGGAGAGAGAGCAGAGCCTCGGTCAGTGCCAGGCGTCGACCCCAGGGCCTCACGCAGCAGGTGCTGTGTCCCAGGTTCAGGCCCGACCGCCGCCAGCACCGTGAGGGAGACTTGGAGCCGTGGAGCCTCTCCTTCTGTCTGTGTCTCTCTGAAGAAGTCTCCAACGATAACCAAATGATAGAAGCTGGCTGCTGGTACTCCCGGTTAAGCACACATGGCGCACGGCGTAAGGGCCCGCACAAGGATCCGGGTTCAAGCCCCCGGTCCCCACCTGCAGGGGGAAAGCTTCAGGAGTGGTGACCCAGGGCTGCGGGTGTCTCTCTGTCTCTCCCCCTCTATCTCCCCTCTTCTCTCAATTTCTCTCTGTCCTGTCCAACACATGGGGAGAATGGCGTCAGGAGATTCATAGTGCTGGCACCGAGCCCCAGTGATAACCCTGGAGGTAAATAATAATAATAACAAAAACAACAACATGGGGGAGATAGCATAATGGTTATGCAAAGAGACTCATTCCTGAGGCTCCAAAGCCCCAGGTTCAATCCCCCGCACCACCATCGGCAGAGCTGAGCTCTGGTGAGAAACAAAGACGCCACATGTGCGGGGAGTAACAGCCGGGAGACTTCACCCCTGAGCCCTCCTCCCAACTCAGGCAACCCACTCCTCAGCGCCAGGTGCTCGGGGCAGGGGGAGCGGTGCCCAGCCACTCTGGCCTCCAGCAGCTCCCCAGGGTGAGGGTCCCAGAGTCACTGTTGTCGCCTGTCCCCCAGCAGGGACCCCCCCCCCCACCTGGCTAGCAGTCCCCGGCGGCTCAGAACCAGCTCCCCTCCTGTTCTAGTTCTCAGGTTGGAGCTGGCGGCTTGTGGAAGGAGGCCGGGGAGCCTGCGGGGACCCAAAGAGGCCGCTGGCCCGTCCTCCGCACTGGGGGGGACGTGGGCTCTAGCCCCAGCGGCTTGGTGGCCAGGCTCACTCCCTACCTGGCGAGCGTCTCCCAGTCCGTGTCACTTCCTTGGATGCTTCTGGAACCCGGTGGGCGGGCGCTGCCTGTGCTGGGCCCTTCCCACGGTGTGGGCCCCCACGTCCACTGGCTAGGCCAGGCTGCGTGCCCTCTGAGGCCCAGGCAGAAACAAAACAACGGCTCACGGGAGACTCTCCTGCCGGACGCATCAACACTCCTGGGTTCAGCTGCCAGCACCACCATCCGCCAGGGCTGAGCAGGGCTCTGGTTTAACAAAAAAGAGAGAGAGGGAGGGAGAGACTGGGCATTGCTGCACCCGGTTAAGCACACTTAGTATTAAGCACAAGGTTTCCGGTTCAAGCCCCCACTCCCCACCTGCAGAGGAGAAACTTCACAGGCGGTGAAGCAGGGCTGCAGGTGTCCGTCTGTCTGTCTCCCTCTGTCTCCCTCCTCTCTCACTCTCTCTCTGTCCTGTCCAGTAAAGTGGGGGAATGGCCGCCAGGAGCAGTGGATCTATAGTCCCAGCAGTGACCCTGGAGGTGAGGAAGGGGAAGGAGAGATGGTGCCCTGCTGGGGACGCAGGATTTGCAGGCCGAGGCCCAGGTCCAGCCCTGGCATCTGTGCAGCTGAGCCGAGTGGCACTGCCTCCTCTCCGTCGTGAACGTAAACTTTGACCAGCCTTCAGAGGAAGCTCAGGGGACAAGGAGTTTCTGGAGGCCCAGCCCAGCCCTGACGCCTCCCCCTCCCCCCTCCCCTCTCTCTCCTCTCTCTCTCTCCATAGCTCTGTCTTTGGTTCACAAATAAATTTTAAAAATTTAAGGGGCCAGCTGGTGGTACACTTGGTTGAGCACACAAATTACAAAGCACAAGGACCTGAGTTCAAGTCCCCTGTCCCCATGCGCAGGGGGGAAGCTTCACAGACGGCAAAGCAGGGCTGCAGGTATCTCTGTCTCTGTATCTGCCCCTTCCCTCTCAGCTTCTCCCCATCTCTATCCAAACTAAATAAAAAGTGTTTTTAATATTTTATTTATTTATTAATGAGAAAGATAGGAGAAGAGAGAGAAATAACCAGACCTCACTCTGGTACATGTGCTGCTGGGGATTGAACTCAAAACCCCATGCTTTATCCACTGTGCCACCTCCCGGACCACTAAAAAGTATTTTTATTTTTCCTCCTCCAGGGTTATTGCTGGGCTCGGTGCCTGCACCATGAATCCACCGCTCCTGGAGGCCATTTTTTCCCCCTTTTGTTGCCCTTGTTGTAGCTTCGTTGTGGTTATTATTATTGCCCTTGTTGACGCAATTCGTTGTTGGATAGGACAGAGAGAAATGGAGAGAGGAGGGGAAGACAGAGAAGGGGAGAGAAAGACACCTGCAGACCTGCTTCACCGCCTGTGAAGGGACTCCCCTGCAAGTGGGGAGCCGGGGGCTCGAACCAGGATCCTTACGCCGGTTCCTGCGCTTTGAGCCACCTGCGCTTAACCCACTGCGCCACCGCCCGACCCCCCACTAAAAAGTATTTTTTAATTTTTTTTCCCTCCAGGGTTATTGCTGGGCTCGGTGCCTGCACCATGAATCCAGCGCTCCTGGAGGCCATTTTTCCCCCTTTTTGTTGCCCTTATTGTTGTAGCCTCGTTGTGGTTATTATTATTGCCATTGTTGATGTTGTTCGTTGTTGGATAGGACAGAGAGAAAGGAGAGAGGAAGGGAAGACAGAGAGGGGGAGAGAAAGACAGACACCTGCAGACCTGCTTCACCGCCTGGGAAGTGACTCCCCTGCAGGTGGGGGAGCCGGGGGGCTCGAACTGGGATCCTTCCGCCAGTCCCTGTGCTTTGCGCCACATGCGCTTAACCCGCTGTGCCACTGCTCAACCCCCATATTTTTAAATTTTTAATAAATGTTAGGAATTTTAAAAGAATGCAATATCTTAAAAAAAAAACAGGGCAAAGGGACACAGCACAGGGGTTCTGCACACAGACTCTCCTGCCCGAGGCTCTGAGGCCCCAGGTTCCATCCCCAGCACCACCAGCAGCCAGGGCTCAGCAGGGCTCTGGGGAATAATAATAATAGTAATAATAATAATAATAATAATGGTTCTGCACACAGACTCTCCTGCCTGAGGCTCTGAGGCCCCAGGTTCCATCCCCAGCACCACCAGCAGCCAGGGCTCAGCAGGGCTCTGGGGAATAATAATAATAGTAATAATAATAATAATGGTTCTGCACACAGACGCTCCGAGGCCCCAGGTTCAGTCCCCAGCACCACCAGCAGCCAGGGCTCAGCAAGGCTCTGGGGGAAAATTAAACTCAGTCAAATCAGTTCCAGCTGAGGGCAGCTGCCGTGAGCCCCCCACCCCCCCACAGGGCTCCTCTAACTGGGGCCCACCACTCAGCACACCCACCACCCCGCCGCCCCCAGAGCCCCCCCCCAGGGGCCGCCATGGTTTCAGAGTCAGCCCAGGACTAGCTGTTATTATTACTGTTGTTGTCTGGTTTAGGTATTGGGGGGGGGGGGACACCTGGCAGCGCCTGCCAGCCCTGACTGGGTCACTCAGTGCCGTCACCCCCAGGCCCATCTGCTGAGTCCTATTTCGTCCTGAAAGACCAAAAGAAAAAAAAATATTATTGCCACCTGGGTGATCACTGGCACTCAGCACCTGAGCAGCAAACCCACTGCTCCTGGCTGCCAGCTTCTCTCCCTTTGCTTTGGACAGAGACAGAAATTGAGGAGAGGGGAGAGGGAGAGGGAGAGGGAGGGACAGGGAGAGAGAGAGAAGGGGAGAGGGGGAAGAGGAAGAAGGAGGGAGAGAGAGAGAGAAGGAGGGAGAGGGAGAGGAAGGGAGAGAGGAGGAGAGGGAGGGAGGGAGAGGGGGAGGGAGGGAAAGGGAGAGAGAGAGAGAAGGGGAGAGGGAGAGGAAAGGAGAGAGAGAGAGGGAGAAGGGGAAAGGGAGGGAGAGAGAGAGACAGGCCTGCAGTCCTGTTTCACCACTGAGTCTTTGCATATGTGCTCCACGAAGTGCACCACCGATGCCCCCACACACATCTTTTTACTGGCTGAGTGCTATTCCACTGAACAGTTACCCCATCACCTCTTTACCCAGCCACCTATTGGGGGCAGGCTGGGGTGACCCCTCCCCGGCCACAGCCCCCCCCAGCCCCGCATCACCCGCAGGCAGGAGACCCAGAGGCTGGTAGCTGCACCCAGGCGGGAGGGAAGGTACAGGTAGTGCCGCGGGGTGGGCAGGTGGGAGAGGCCAGCACAGCCCCGACGGGAAGAGGCGGGTGGAGGCTCAGGGTCCCGGGGAGGGGAAGCCCCCAGGGCCACAGGCTGAGCCCCAGCCTGTCCCCCCAGGACCACAGCCCTGCCTGCCGTCCAGCGGCCGAGGCCCCTGCTGTCCCTTGTCCCACGTGCCCTGTGGCCCTCAGCAAGGGGACAGGGCAGGTGAGGGCAGCAGGCCCACAGCTGGGGGTCCTGATGGGCTGGGGGCAGCCACGTCAGCTTGGGATGCAGCAGAGAGAAGCCCCCCGCACTCTGGGAGATGGGGGACCCCCCCCCACTCTCACCTGAGACACAGACAGACACACAGACACAGGCAAACACTCACATGGACAGACAGACACAGACGGGAGGGTGCACAGCATTTATGGGAAGGGCCACCTCCCCCGTCACTGAAATGAGTCCCCAGGGCAGATAGGGACTGTCCCTGGATGCTCCTGGGGGGCTGTCAGCACCCGGTATCCCTGTGACCCCTCTGGGGAGCAGGGTGGGGGCTCAGGCTCTCTCTCACTCAGCTGGGAGGGGGCTTTCTGTGGGGACCTGGGGTGCAGCGGGAGGGGGGTCTCCTGGGCCCTGAGTCCAGCAGGGAGGTGACCAAAGGAGGCAGCTGTGGACACCCGGTCACTGGGCGGGGGGACAGCCTGCAGCCAGTGGGGACACCTGTGTGCCGGGCGCTGCACAGGGCTGCGGGGGAGGGGCTGGAGCTTGCAGGGGAGGAGGGAGGAGGGCGGGGGGGGGGGGAGGCGGAAGGAGGGGGAGGGGAAGGAGGGGAGGAGGGAGGAGCCAGCCTCGGGAGCCGGGAGAAGGGGGCAGAGCCTGGTGGCCGTGGTTGGCTGATGTCCCCACGGCCGCCCCCTCCTCCCGCCCTCTCCCCGCAGCCACCGCGTCCGTATGTCCGTGTGTCCCCGCGTCCGTGCGGAAGGTCCACCGAAAGTCCAGGCAGAGTCGAGCGGAGGCCATGGGCTTGGGCCCCTCCAGCTACCGGCCCCGGGCCATCTACCTGGACGTGGGCGGCCGAGTGCAGAAGGTACCTCCACCCACCCCTCCCCCGCCCGTTGGCCCCCCTGGGAACAAGGGACCTGGGGCACCTGCCGCCAGGTGTCCCCACCAGCAGGGGAGGGAGGAGGGGAGGGAGAGAGAGGAGGGAAGGGCGATGGACTGTGTCCACTTCCTGGGCAGCGGCTTGTCCCTGAGCGAATCCTGGAGCCCTTGTGGGAACCTCTCGGTTCTCTGGTTGGGGGTCCCCCAGCTCGAGCCCCCAATGGGACAGGGCCCATGCAGGGGGGCAGGGCGCCCCAGGACCCCGGGCCTCCTGGTGGGGAGCAGGTGCAGGGGTGGGGTGACCTCCCCACCTTGGGTGCCCGTCCCTCCTCCCTCCTCCCTCCAGGCTCCTCTCGCCCCTGCCCTGGCCTGTGGCAGGCAGAGGGAACCCACCCCACCCCTGGCCTTCTCCCCGAGTCCTGGGTGTCCCCAACCTCAGACTTTTGCTTCTGGTGCGGGGTCCCGGGGGCAGGGGGCTCTCCATCACTCACCCTCCCTCCCAAATGCCACAGTGAGGACCGGCCACCCTCAGCTGGACCGTCCAGGGCACCCAGGGCCACCCCGTCTCCTGCCGTTCTTAGGGGGCAGACCCGGAGCTGGGGTGCGGGGAGGGGGCTCCCAGGCATCACAGAGTCCATGGGGCTGGCAGGAGAGGGGCAGGGCCAGGGGTCTGGGGGCAGTGGGCGGGCGGGCACTCAGTTCTGGACCAGGCCTCTGGGCAGTGCCAGGCCGGGCTGGACCCCCTGCTCCCAGTACCCCAGCCCAGGTGCCTCTACCTGACCACCCCATGCTCAGGCGTACACACACCTGTGTGTACAGACACGCAGACATGCAAAGACAGACAGACACACAGCAGACACACAAAGATACACAGGCACACACAGGCACACGCAGACACACAAAGGCATGCAAATACACACAGCAGACACACAAAGAGACACGCAAAGACACACAGACACACAGCAGACACACAGAGACACACAAAGATATGCAAAGACACACAGCAGACACACAGACATGCAGACACACAGCAGACACACAAAGACATACAAAGACACTCAGACATGCCAAGACACACAGCAGACATGCCAAGACACACAGACACGCAAAGACATGCAAAGACACACAAGCACAGAGCAGACACACACATGCAGGCCGGCACAGACAGGAAGCACACACCATGACCCCCATTCAGAAGCCAGACTGTCAGCTTCCTCAGAGGGTCCCCAAGGTCACCCCACACCCCCATCCCCCCCAGAGCAGGGCAGGGCATGACAGAACATAGGAGGGGTCCCCAGGTGGTCCTGGGGGGTAGCCCCCGTGATGCGTGAGGGGTGACACCACGGGACCCCGTTGCATGGGAGGGGCCGGGTCTGGGGCCAGCGCTGTCTGCCCCCCACCCCACTCGGGGCAGAGCCACGCCGTGTGGACTGTCCTGGGAGGTGACCGGGTGCCCAGCAGATGCCCACAGGCGGGGTCCCCTTTCTCCCCCCTGGGTGTCCTCTGAGTGACTGGGTGGGGAGGGGGCTGCAGCGCTGGTCCCCACCCCCATCCCGCCAGGCTCACTGTGGCCACTCTGCTCTCTCATGTCCCTTCTGTTTATTTATTTTTTATTTATAAAAAGGAAACACTGACTAAACCATAGGATAAGAGGGGTACAACTCCACACAGTTCCCACCACCCAATCTCCGTATCCCATCCCCTCCCCTGACAGCTTTCCCATTCTCTATCCCTCTGGGAGCATGGACCCAGGGTCACTGTGGGGAGCAGAAGGTGGAAGGTCTGGCTTCTGTAACTGCTTCCTCGCTGAACATGGGCGTTGACAGGTGGATCCACACTCCCAGCCCTTCTGTTTATTTTTTCCTTTGAGCTCAGCGCTCAGCTCTGCGCGGAGCCGGTGCTGCCGGGGACGGATTCTGCGTCCCCCACATACGAGGCCGAGGCCCGGTCACTGCTGCGGTGCCGCCTCCCAGCCCCCACGTCCGCTCTCCCCACCGCCCGCCACCCCTGGGCTGCCTGTTACCCCTGACGGGGAGCCAGGGCAGGTGGGGCCCCCATGCCACCTGGAGGGTGGGTGATCCTGAAGCTTCCCCCCTGCAGGTGGGGACCAGGGGCTTGAACCCGGGTCCTTATGCCCTGTAATGTGTGCGCTCAACCAGGTGTGCCACCCCCTGCTCCAGCCCCAGTTCATTTTGCAGGCACCGTCCCTTCCCAGATCTGGAGGCCCAGGATGGTGAACTGGGGACAGCTAAGTGGCCAGAGGGGAGAGGCCGGAGGGCTCACCACACAGCCCACCCAGAGCTGCTGACCCCAGACTCCCTGTTCTGGGTGACACGTCTTCCCCCCTCCCCCCTTCTTTTAAGATTTTATTTATTTATTAATGAGAACGATAGAAAGAGAGAGAGAAAGAACCAGGCATCACTCTGGTACACGTGCTGCCGAGGATTGAGCTCAGGCCCCTTGTTTAAGAGTCCAGTGCTTTATCCACTGCGCCACCTCCCAGACCACGCCCTCCACTCTTGATTTCTGTGTCTAGCCAATAAATAAAGATAACTGAATTTAGAAAGAGAGAGAGAGAGGGCTGGGGAGACGGCATAATGGTTCCGCAAAAGTCCTTCAAGCCTGAGGCTCTGAAGTCCCAGGTTCAATCCCCAGCACCACCATAAGCCAGAACTGAGCAGTGCTCTGGTCTCTCTCTCTCTCTCTCTATCTTTCCCTCTGTATTTACGCTTTCTCATTAAAATAATAAACTAAATAAAATATAAAGAGAGAGAGAGAGACCACAGCTCCTAATCTCCTTCCAGTGCTGTGGGGGCCGGGCTTGAACCTGGGTCTTGCACATGGCAAAGCAGCACTGTCCCGTGAGCTGTTTCCCTGTCTGCGTGAGTGAGTGAGTGAGTGAGTGAGAGAGAGAGAGAGAGAGAGAGATTTCTGGAGATGAGCAAGCAGCAGAGAGAAACAGCCCACAGCCCCAAGCTTCCCCTGACCCATGTGGCGGGGCTCAAACCCGGGGTTTGAGGAGCACACGCCCAGGAGGCTGTTTCTCCGCTGGCCTGTGCAGGGGGCGAGGGATCAGAGGAAGGCTGGCCCCCTGCTCGGGAGCTGGGCACAGACCCCGGCCGGCTCTGCGGTGGCCTGGCCCCCAGCCTCAGTGTCCCCCTCCCTGCGTGGAGGTGAATGGTGTCGGCTGACGCGGGCGGGCAGGCACGAGAGGCCGAGAGTCTGTGGCGCTGGCCTGGGCACGATTCCACCACTTCTGCGCCGGCTCCTGCTTGGAAGGAGCCACCACAGGGCCAGAGCTTCCCCAGGCACCGTGGCACCTCCGGTGTGGTGCCAGGGCTTAAACCTGGGCAGATGTCCCACCCTGTGAACGGTCTCTCGCACCCCCACCGGCACCGGTCCCGGTTTATTATTTAGGGACCCCTGGTGTGGGTTCAAGGCAGCCGGGGCCTGTGTCTGCTTGGGGTGCCCTGGACACCTAGCTGCTAAGTCGCCCCCGGACCTCATGCTGGCCCCAGGGACCAGGCCACTCAGTGGGGTGCTCTGTGGGGGATGGCCTGCCCCAGCCCCCCATCTGTCCCCTGTTCTGGGTGTCCACCGCAGGCCTCGTGCCACATCCCCGGGGGGCGCAGAGACACAGGGACCCACCTCGCGTGGTCACCCCTGCAGTGGCTGAGCACGGCCATTCCGGACAGTTCAAGAGGGTCCCCCAGAGCAACCTGAGGGGGAGCGTCAGAGGCGGGAGCCGCTTCTGCAGAAGCTTCCAGAAGCTGGGGTCCCCCTCATGAGGGTGAGGGCAGCCGGGGCCCCCAGCCGCTGTGGGTAGCCAGCCCCCTGCACCCCAAGTAGCCTGGCTGCCCTCCGGACCTTCCTTGCCCTGCTGGAGTCTGGGCTTCCTGGTCCTTGCAGGGGTCTTCCTGTGTCCCCCAGGGGGACAGCCCGGAGGAGGCCCTGGAGCCCAGTGGGGGATTGCAGTCCTGGGGCGGCCTGGGGGGGAGGCCCAGGCCCCCAGGCATCAGACTCAGAGCGGGGACGGGGGTCCTGGGGTGCAGGCCGCACAGGCCAGGCATGCCCTGTGGAGAGGGTGCCGTGGGGTGTCAGACGGGGTCTGGGGGCCCTGGGGCGGGGGTTCCAGGGGGCGTCCAGGGCCGGCCCACGTCACTGTCTTCCTGCTGACGAGATGTGGCGCTCGGGGCTCCCCAAGACAGACCCCCGCAGCCCGGTCCCTCCCTGGCACCTGGGGTCCCCATGGCTGCCTCAGCCCGCCACCCCGCTGTCCCCAGAGCGTCCCCTTGAGGGTAGAGTCGCCCCCCCCCCCCCCGCTCTTGTCTGTTCCAACTCCCGACCCTGACCCTGTGGACGGGCCATCCTTGTGAGTGGGGTGTTTGCGGCCTGGTGTGCGCCCCTGGATGGGAGGGAGGGAGACCCCAGCGGAGGGGCACAGGACTCAGGGCAGGTCTGTCCCTCCACCACCTCAGCCAGGGCTGAACTGGCCTGCTTGTTCGCCCTCCCTATCTATCTATCTATCTATCTATCTATCTATCTATCTACCTATCTCTCCCTCTCTCCCTCACTCTCTCTCCCTCTCACTCTTTCTCTCTCCCTCTCTTTCTCTCCCTTTCTCCTCCTTTCTCCCTCCCCCTCTCCTCTCCCTCTCTCTCCTTCTCTCTCCTCTCTCTCTCCTCTCTCTTTCTCTCCCTCTCTCTCCTTCTCGCTCTCCTCTCCTCTCTCTCCCTCCCCCTCTCCTCTCCCTCTCTCTCCTTCTCTCTCTCCTCTCTCTCCCTCCCCCTCTCTCCTTCTCTCTCTCTTCTCTATCCCCCTTCTCTCCTCTCTCCTCTCTCCTCTCCTCTCCTCTCTCTCTCCTCTTTCTGCTCTCATGAAAACAAATTCATCTTCTCAAAGTGATAGTCAGAGAAAAGTGCCCCGTGTAGGCTGAGCCAGTGGCTGCGGGGGCAGGGCCTGAGGGGCGGTCAGAGGCCCGGGGTCGCGGGAACCACGTGCAGAGCAGGGGAGGGGCCGTCCTGGGGGTCCCAGAGGAGCCCCCTCCCGTCAGACACCTGCCGTCCGGCCCTCACGGCTGCTGTATGCAGCTACCTTTTCATTTCTTTAAATCAATTCGCTTTACTAGACAGGACAGAGAGAAATTGAGGGGAGGGGGAGACAGAAAGGGAGAGAGACACCCGCAGCCCCGTTTCACCACTCGTGAAGCTTCCCCCCTGCAGGTGGGGACCGGAGGCTCAAACCCGGGTCCTTGTGCCCTGTAGTGTGTGCGCTCAACCAGGTGCGCCACCGCCGGGCCCCCAGGCTGGTTTTCATTCCCAGAGAGACAGAGGCAGCGCAGCCTGGAGTCTCCCGGGGCTCCGTCTCTGGCCACGCAGTGCAGGGGCTGGGACCCCGGCCTCTCTGCCTGCAGACCCCTCCCTGCCCTGCACCTCACACTGAGCCCACCCCGGCCTGGCCCTCCAGCCCCAACCCTGGCCCACAGCTCCCCACCCGGCCTCCTCGACCCTGCCCGAGCCCCAGCACCCCAGCCTCCCAGCCCCTCCCAGCCTCAGCCCTGGGAAGGAGCATTGGAGGAACTGCAGAGCCTTCCCCCCCCTCCTCCCTCTCCTTCCTCTCCCCTCCCCCCTGCTCCCTGAGGTTCTCAGGAGGAAGAGGGAGAGGGAGGCTTCACTCACTCTGCCAGGCCTCCGGTGGGGGTGCTGGGCTGAGGGAGCAGGAGGACCCTGTCTCCGTCACCACCTTGGTGGAGGGAGCTGGGGGAGGGAGGGGCGGGTGGAAGCTGGAGAGGAAGTTCCCAGGCCCAGCTGCCCTCTGGAGGGGCCGCCCCTCATGCCCCCCACCCCCAGGCTGAACTCTGCTCCTGTGAGCCTGGCCAACCAGCCTTTCCCAGCCCGCCAGCCATGGCCCAGGTCATCGTCTGTCTGTCTGTCTCTCTGTTTGTCCATCTGTCCATCTGTCTCTCTGTGTGTGTGTGTGTGTGTGTGTGTGTGTGTGTGTCCATCTCTCTCCCCGTAGGCCAGTCTGTGTCTGCCCGTCTGTCCATCCATCTGTCTCTCCCCATCTGTCTGTCTGGGGCTGGAGCACTGGGAGCTGGGAGCCCAGGTTCCGTCCATCCGTAAAGTTCTCTGGAGGGAAGGGGCCGGGTGTGGGGGCTGTACAGGGCAGGGACACAGCACCCAGGGCCACCCGGCCCCACCTGTTGTGACGTGGGGGTCCCCAGTCACCCTGCTGAGACCCCACCCTGAGGACAGAGACCCCTGGGCCCCAGCCCTGCCCCTCCGCTGCCTTCCTGAGCTGCACACGCGGAGGGCAGGTCCCCAGGAACTGAGCAGACACTGCAGTCAGCCTGTGTGTCCCCCAGGCCTGCAGGGGTGCAGCTGGACCCCCCAGCTCCCAGGAGTCAGGCCCCCTCCCCAAGAGAAAGTAGACACCTTGTTGGAGATTAGGTGGCTGGGCAGGGCACATGTGTCACCATGTGCGAGGCCCTGGGTTCAAGCCCCTGGCCCCCCACTGCAGGGGCGAAGTTTCATGGACGTGGAGCAGGGTTGCAGACCTCTCTGTCTGTATCTTCCTCTCCCTCTCAATGTCTGTCTCCATCCGTTAAGTAAAAACAAGTACATCGGCACATATGTTTTTTAATTTCCTCTTATAAAAGAGACTCTGAGCACGGTGGGGGGGGTGCAGGTCTGCGGCCTCATTAAATAGAGCTGGGGGCTAAGCAGGCCTGGGCAGGGGGCCTCTCTGGGAGCTTGTGGCACCTGGGAGACCCTAATGGGCAGACCTCAGGAAGGAGAGACCCCAACACGGGGAGACCCCCGGACAGGGACCTCAAGACTGGCGTGCAGAGTCTGGGTCACAGGCAGCCCACTCGACAGCCGGTGCCCCTCTGCCACCAGCCTGGTCCTGACACCGCCTGGGAGTATAGCAGTGCCTGGGCAAGCCCCCGGGCTGTGGAGCTCAGCGTCTCTCCCTCTCCCTCTCCCTCTCCCTCTCCCTCTCCCTCTCCCTCTCCCTCTCCCTCTCCCTCTCCCTCTCCCTCTCCCTCTCCCTCTCTCTCTGTCTGCTCCCGGGCTGTGGAGCTCGGCGCCTCTCCCTCTCCCTCTCCCTCTCCCTCTCCCTCTCCCTCTCCCTCTCCCTCTCCCTCTCCTCTCCCTCTCCTCTCCCTCTCCCTCTCTCTCTGTCTGCTCCTGGGCTGTGGAGCTCGGCGTGTCTCCCTCTCTCTCTCTCTCTCTCTGTCTCTGTCTGCTCCCGGGCTGTGGAGCTCGGCGTCTCTCTCTCTCTCTCTCTCTCTCTCTGTCTGCTCCGGGGTGAAGAGCGCAGAGATGACTCACGGTCAGCGTGACTCAGTGCCAGGGGCACTGCACACCCCCCAGCTCTGTCAACTGAGTTCCCACCCCCTGGTCTCTTCCTGCCTTTTGTGCCTCTGCTGAGGCCGGTGACTAAGGCAGATGGGGGGGGGGGGGTCTCTGGCAGATGTGAGACACCCCCAGGCCCCCTAGTGAAATGAGGGTGCCTGGCTCATGTGCTGGGGAGCCCTGGAAGGCAATCCCCCATCAGTCGGTTCCAGGGAGAATCCGGGTTCAAGCCTTTGCTCCACAGTGAACGATGCCCAAAGGGGCTTTGGCTGGGGACAGGGGTGATGGTGACATCTTTGCTGCCCACCTAGATGTCATCATTCCAGAGTCATGGCTGTGTCCTTGGGCTCTGGGCTCTGGGCTCTGGGGCTCTGGGGCTCTGGGACTCTGGGGCTCTGGGCTCTGGGCTCTGGGTTCTGGGACTCTGGACTCTGGGCTCTGGGACTCTGGTCTCTGGGCCCTGGGCTCTGGGGCTCTGGGGCTCTGGGTTCTGGGACTCTGGGCTCTGGGCTCTGGGACTCTGGGCTCTGGGACTCTGGGCTCTGGGGCTCTGGGACTCTGGGCTCTGGGACTCTGGGCTCTGGGACTCTGGACTCTGGGCTCTGGACTCTGGGGCTCTGGGACTCTGGGCTCTGGACTCTGGGCTCTGGAACTCTGGGGCTCTGGGTTCTGGACTCTGGGCTCTGGGACTCTGGGGCTCTGGGCTCTGGGGCTCTGGGACTCTGGGACTCTGGGCTCTGGGGCTCTGGGTTCTGGGACTCTGGGCTCTGTGGCTCTGGGTTCTGGGGCTCTGAACTCTGGGGCTCTGGGCTCTGGGGCTCTGGGCTCTGGGGCTTTGGGCTCTGGACTCTGGGTTCTGGGGCTCTGGGGCTCTGGACTCTGAGGCTCTGGGACTCTGGGCTCTGGGCTCTGGGGCTCTGGGGCTCTGGACTCTGGGACTCTGGGCTCTGGGGCTCTGGACCCTGGGGCTCTGGACTCTGGGCTCTGGGGCTCTGGGGCTCTGGACTCTGGGGCTCTGGACTCTGGGGCTCTGGGGCTCTGGGGTTCTGTGCTCTAGGCTTTGGGTTCTGGGGCTCTGGGCTCTGGACTCTGGGCTCTGGACTCTGGGCTCTGGGACTTTGGGGCTCTGGGCTCTGGGCTCTGGACTCTGGGCTCTGGGCTCTGGGGCTCTGGGCTCTGGACTCTGGGCTTTGGGCTCTGGGACTCTGGACTCTGGGCTCTGGACTCTGGGACTCTGGGGCTCTGGACTCTGGGCTCTGGGCTTGCGGCTCTGGACTCTGGACTCTAGGCTCTGGGGCTCTGGGCTTTGGGCTCTGGGGCTCTGGACTCTGGGCTCTGGGGCTCTGGACTCTGGGCTCTGGGGTTTGGGGCTCTGGGCTCTGGGGCTCTGGGCTCTGCGACTCTGCGACTCTGCGACTCTGGGACTCTGGGAATCTGGGACTCTGGGGCTCTGGACTCTGGGGCTCTGGACTCTGGGGCTCTGGGCTCTGGGACTTGGGGCTCTGGACTCTGGGCTCTGGGACTCTGGGGCTCTGAGCCTCTGGACTCTGGGGCTCTGGGGCTCTGGACTCTGGGGCTCCGGGGCTCTGGACTCTGGGCTCTGGGCTCTGGGACTCTGGACTCTGGGGCTCTGGGACTCTGGGCTCTGGGGTTCTGGACTCTGGGCTCTGGGGCTCTGGAACTCTGGACTCTGGGGCTCTCGCTCTGGACTCTGGGTCTCTGGGGCTCTGGGCTCTGGGCTCTGGACTCTGGACTCTGGGCTCTGGGGCTCTGGACTCTGGGGCTCTGGGACTCTGGGTCTGGGCTCTGAGACTCTGGGCTCTGGGTTCTGGGCTCTGGGGCTCTGGGACTCTGGACTCTGGGGCTCTTGGACTCTGGGTTCTGGGGCTCTGGACTCTGGGGCTCTGGGACTCTGGGACTTTGGGGCTCTGGACTCTGGGCTTTGGGGCTCTAGGGCTCTGGACTCTGGGGCTCTGGACTCTGGGCTCTGGGGCTCTGGGACTCTGGGACTCTTGGCTCTGGGGCTCTGGGACTCTGGACTCTGGGCTCTGGGACTCTGGGCTCTTGACTCTGGGCTCTGGACTCTGGGCTCTGGGTTCTGGGGCTCTGGGCTCTTGACTCTGGGGCTCTGGGACTCTGGGCTCTGGGCTCTGGGGCTCTGGGCTCTGGAGCTCTGGACTCTGGGCTCTGGGACTCTGGGAATCTGGGCTCTGGGGCTCTGGGCTCTGGTCTCTGGGGCTCTGGACTCTGGGTTCTGGGCTCTGGGCTCTGGGGCTCTGGGGCTCTGGGCTCTGGGACTCTGGCCTCTGGGGCTCTGGGCTCTGGGGCTCTGGGCTCTGTTGCTCTGGACTCTGGGCTCTGGGGCTCTGGACTCTGGGTTCTGGGGCTCTGGGCTCTGGGACCTTGGGCTCGGGCTCTGGGCTCTGGGACTCTGGGCTCTGGGGCTCTGGGCTCTGGGGCTCTGGGACTCTGGGAATCTGGGCTCTGGACTCTGGGTTCTGGGGCTCTGGGACTCTGGGAATCTGGGCTCTGGGGCTGTGGACTCTGGGCTCTGGGGCTCTGGACTCTGGGGCTCTGGGACTCTGGGTCTGGGCTCTGGGACTCTGGGCTCTGGACTCTGGGTTCTGGGCTCTGGGGCTCTGGGACTCTGGACTCTGGGGCTCTTGGACTCTGGGTTCTGGGGCTCTGGACTCTGGGGCTCTGGACTCTGGGCTCTGGGGCTCTGGGACTCTGGGACTCTTGGCTCTGGGGCTCTGGGGCTCTGGACTCTGGGCTCTTGACTCTGGGCTCTGGACTCTGGGCTCTGGGTTCTGGGGCTCTGGGCTCTTGACTCTGGGGCTCTGGGACTCTGGGCTCTGGACTCTGGGTTCTGGGGCTCTGGGCTCTGGGGCTCTGGGCTCTGGGGCTCTGGGCTCTGGAGCTCTGGACTCTGGGCTCTGGGACTCTGGGAATCTGGGCTCTGGGGCTCTGGGCTCTGGTCTCTGGGGCTCTGGACTCTGGGTTCTGGGGCTCTGGGCTCTGGGACCTTGGGCTCGGGCTCTGGGCTCTGGGACTCTGGGCTCTGGGGCTCTGGGCTCTGGGGCTCTGGGACTCTGGGCTCTGGGCTCTGGGGCTCTGGGCTCTGGGACTCTGGGACTCTTGGGCTCTGGGGCTCTGGGCTCCGGGCTCTGGGGCTCTGGGACTCTGGGCTCCGGGACTCTGGTGTTCTGGACTCTGGGCTCTGGGCTCTGGACTCTGGGTTCTGGGGCTCTGGGCTCTGGGACTCTGGGACTCTGGGCTCTGGACTCTGGGTTCTGGGGCTCTGGGCTCTGGGCTCTGGGACTCTGGGAATCTGGGCTCTGGACTCTGGGTTCTGGGGCTCTGGGACTCTGGGAATCTGGGCTCTGGGGCTGTGGACTCTGGGCTCTGGGGCTCTGGACTCTGGGGCTCTGGGACTCTGGGTCTGGGCTCTGGGACTCTGGGCTCTGGACTCTGGGTTCTGGGCTCTGGGGCTCTGGGACTCTGGACTCTGGGGCTCTTGGACTCTGGGTTCTGGGGCTCTGGACTCTGGGGCTCTGGACTCTGGGCTCTGGGGCTCTGGGACTCTGGGACTCTTGGCTCTGGGGCTCTGGGGCTCTGGACTCTGGGCTCTTGACTCTGGGCTCTGGACTCTGGGCTCTGGGTTCTGGGGCTCTGGGCTCTTGACTCTGGGGCTCTGGGACTCTGGGCTCTGGACTCTGGGTTCTGGGGCTCTGGGCTCTGGGGCTCTGGGCTCTGGGGCTCTGGGCTCTGGAGCTCTGGACTCTGGGCTCTGGGACTCTGGGAATCTGGGCTCTGGGGCTCTGGGCTCTGGGCTCTGGGGCTCTGGACTCTGGGTTCTGGGGCTCTGGGCTCTGGGACCTTGGGCTCGGGCTCTGGGCTCTGGGACTCTGGGCTCTGGGGCTCTGGGCTCTGGGGCTCTGGGACTCTGGGCTCTGGGCTCTGGGGCTCTGGGCTCTGGGACTCTGGGACTCTTGGGCTCTGGGGCTCTGGGCTCCGGGCTCTGGGGCTCTGGGACTCTGGGCTCCGGGACTCTGGTGTTCTGGACTCTGGGCTCTGGGCTCTGGACTCTGGGTTCTGGGGCTCTGGGCTCTGGGACTCTGGGACTCTGGGCTCTGGACTCTGGGTTCTGGGGCTCTGGGCTCTGGGACTCTGGGAATCTGGGCTCTGGACTCTGGGTTCTGGGGCTCTGGGACTCTGGGAATCTGGGCTCTGGGGCTGTGGACTCTGGGCTCTGGGGCTCTGGACTCTGGGGCTCTGGGACTCTGGGTCTGGGCTCTGGGACTCTGGGCTCTGGACTCTGGGTTCTGGGCTCTGGGGCTCTGGGACTCTGGACTCTGGGGCTCTTGGACTCTGGGTTCTGGGGCTCTGGACTCTGGGGCTCTGGACTCTGGGCTCTGGGGCTCTGGGACTCTGGGACTCTTGGCTCTTGGGCTCTGGGACTCTGGACTCTGGGCTCTGGGACTCTGGGCTCTTGACTCTGGGCTCTGGACTCTGGGCTCTGGGTTCTGGGGCTCTGGGCTCTTGACTCTGGGGCTCTGGGACTCTGGGCTCTGGACTCTGGGTTCTGGGGCTCTGGGCTCTGGGGCTCTGGGGCTCTGGGCTCTGGAGCTCTGGACTCTGGGCTCTGGGACTCTGGGAATCTGGGCTCTGGGGCTCTGGGCTCTGGTCTCTGGGGCTCTGGACTCTGGGTTCTGGGCTCTGGGCTCTGGGGCTCTGGGGCTCTGGGGCTCTGGGCTCTGGGACTCTGGCCTCTGGGGCTCTGGGCTCTGGGGCTCTGGGCTCTGTTGCTCTGGACTCTGGGCTCTGGGGCTCTGGACTCTGGGTTCTGGGGCTCTGGGCTCTGGGACCTTGGGCTCGGGCTCTGGGCTCTGGGACTCTGGCCTCTGGGGCTCTGGGCTCTGGGGCTCTGGGCTCTGTTGCTCTGGACTCTGGGGCTCTGGGGCTCTGGGCTCTGGGGCTCTGGGGCTCTGGGACTCTGGGCTCTGGGCTCTGGGGCTCTGGGACTCTTGGGCTCTGGGGCTCTGGGCTCCGGGCTCTGGGACTCTGGGACTCTGGGCTCTGGACTCTGGGTTCTGGGGCTCTGGGCTCTGGGACTCTGGGACTCTGGGAATCTGGGCTCTGGACTCTGGGTTCTGGGGCTCTGGGACTCTGGGAATCTGGGCTCTGGGGCTCTGGGCTCTGGGCCTCTGGGCTCTGGGGCTGTGGACTCTGGGCTCTGGACTCTGGGTTCTGGGGCTCTGGGCTCTGGGCTCTGGACTCTGGGCTCTGGGACTCTGGGCTCTGGGGCTCTGGGCTCTGGGGCTCTGGGGCTCTGGGGCTCTGGGCTCTGGACTCTGGGACTCTGGGCTCTGGGGCTCTGGACTCTGGGCTCTGGACTCTGGGTTCTGGGGCTCTGGGGCTCTGGGTTCTGGGCTCTGGCTCTGGGATCTGGACTCTGGGTTCTGGGACTCTGGGCTCTGGGGCTCTGGGCTCTGGGACTCTGGGCCTCTGGACTCTGGGACTCTGGGACTCTGGGGCTCTGGACTCTGGACTCTGGGACTCTGGGACTCTGGGGCTTTGGGTTCTGGGCTCTGGGGCTCTGGGGCTCTGGGGCTCTGGGCTCTGGGCTCTGGGCTCTGCCCTTGGCTCTGAGCACAGTCCAGGCCGCCCTCACTTCCCTCACCCTGCCTGCCCCTTCCCACAGGTGGTCTTCAGCAGGTACTGCAACTCCAGTGACATCATGGACCTCTTCTGCATCGCCACGGGGTTGCCCAGGTGAGTGCCCGCTGCCCAGGTGTGGGTGCAGATGTGAGTGTAGGTGGTGGGTGTGCAGGTGTGGGTTGGGGTGTGGGTGGTGTGGGTGGGGGGTGTGGGTGCAGATGTGAGTGTAGATGGTGGGTTTGCAGGTGAGAGTGGGGGTGTTGGTGGTGAGAGTGGGGATGTGGGTGCAGATGTGAGTGTAGATGGTGGGTGTGCAGATGTGAGTGTAGATGGTGGGTGTGCAGGTGGGGGTGT
>NC_080170.1:125716112-125721112 GCF_950295315.1 Erinaceus europaeus
TTTATTGTTGTAGTTATTATTATTATTATTATTGTCGTTGTTGGATAGGACAGAGAGAAATGGAGAGAGGAGGGGAAGACAGAGAGGGGGAGAGACAGACAGACACCTGCAGACCTGCTTCACCACCTGTGAAGTGACTCCCCTGCAGGTGGGGAGCCGGGGGCTCGAACAGGGATCCTTACGCCGGTCCTTGAGCTTTGTACCACGTGCGCTTAACCCGCTGTGCTACCGCCCGCCAACGCTTTTTTTTTTTTAATAATTTATTTCTTTATTGGGGAATTAATGCTTTACATTCGACAGTAAATACAATAGTTTGTACATGCATAACATTCCCCAGATTCCTATTTAACAATACAACCCCCACTATGTCATTCATCATCTTTCATGGACCTGTATTCTCCCCACCCACCCACCCACCCCAGAGTCTTTTACTTTGGTGCAATACGCCAATTCCATTTCAGGTTCGACTTGTGTTTTCTTTTCTAATCTTGTTTTTCAACTTCTGCCTGAGAGTGAGATGTTCATCCTTCTGTTTCTGACTTATTTCACTCAACATGATTTTTTCAAGGTCCACCCAAGATTGGCTGAAAACGGTGAAGTCACCATTTTTTACAGCTGAGTAGTATTCCATTGTGTATATATACCACAACTTGCTCAGCCACTCATCTGTTGTTGGACACCTGGGTTGCTTCCAGGTTTTGGCTATTACAAATTGTGCTGCCAAGAACATATGTGCACACAGATCTTTTTGGATGGATGTGTTGGGTTCCTTAGGATATATCCCCAGGAGGGGAATTGCAGGGTCATAGGGTAGGTCCATTTCTAGCCTTCTGAGAGTTCTCCAGACTGTTCTCCACAGAGGTTGGACCCATTGACATTCCCACCAGCAGTGCAGGAGGGTTCCTTTGACCCCACACCCTCTCCAGCATTTGCTGCTGTTACCTTTTCTGATGTATGACATTCTCACAGGAGTGAAGTGATATCTCATTGTTGTCTTGATTTGCATTTCTCTGACAATCAGAGACTTGGAGCATTTTTTCATGTGTTTCTCGGCCTTTTGGATCTCTTCTGTGGTGAATATTCTGTCCAAGTCCTCCCCCCATTTTTGGATGGGGTTATTTGTTGTCTTGTTGTTGAGTCTGGCAAGCTCTTTATATATGTTGGTTATTAAACTCTTATCTGATGTATGGCATGTGAAGATCTTCTCCCATTCTGTGAGGGGTCTCTTGGTTTGGGTAGTGGTTTCTTTTGCTCTGAAGAAGCTTTTTAATTTGATGTAGTCCCATAGGTTTATACTTGCCTTAGTCTTATTGTAATTGGATTCGTTTCATTGAAAATGTCTTTAAAATTTATGCGGAAAAAAGTTCTGCCAATATTTTCCTCTAAGTATCTGATAGTTTGTAGTCTAACATCCAAGTCCTTGATCCACTTGGAATTTACTTTTGTATTTGGTGAAATACAGTGATTCAGTTTCATTCTTCTGCATGTTTCAACCCATTGTTTCCAACACCATTTGTTGAAGAGACTCTGCTTTCCCCATGTAATAGTCTGGGCCCCTTTGTCAAAGATTAGATGTCCATAGGTGTGGGGCCTCATTTCTGGGCTCTCAATTCTATTCCACTGGTCAGTGTGTCTATTCATGTTCCAGTACCAAGCAGTTTGGATGACAATGGCCCTATAATACAGTTTGAGATCTGGGAGTGTGATGCCTCCGGTTCTGTTCTTTTTTCTCAAGATTGTTTTGGCAATTCTAGGTCTTTTCTGGTTCCAGATAAACATTTGTAGCATTTTTTCTATTCTCCTAAAAAATGTGCTTGGGATCTTGATGGGGATAGCATTAAATTTGTAGATGGCTCTGGGTAATATATTCATTTTGATGATGTTAATTCTTCCAACCCATGAACATGGATTATCTTTCCACTTCTTTGTGTCTTTTTCAATTTCTTTGAGTAGTGACTCATAATTTTCAGTATACAAGTCTTTCACTTCTTTGGTTAGGTTTACTCCTAGATATTTTATTGTTTTTGTTGCTATAGAAAAAGGAACTGATTTCTGGATTTCAATTTCTTCTAACTTAGTGTTTGCATAGAGGAATGCCACTGACTTTTGAATGTTAATTTTATAGCCTGACACCTTACTGTATTGCCTGATGTTTTCCAAAAGCTTCTTGCTGGACTCCTTAGGTTTTTCCATGTATACTATCATGTCATCTGCAAATAAGGAGAGTTTGACTTCTTCTCTTCCAATCTGTATGCCTTTAATTCCTTGCTCCTGCCTGATTGCTATGGCAAGAACTTCCAACACTATGTTGAATAGTAATGGTGATAGTGGGCAGCCCTGTCTAGTACCTGATCTGAGGGGAAATGCTTCCAGTTTTTCACCATTGGGTATAATGTTGGCTGTAGGTTTGCTATATAGAGACTCCACTATCTTCAGGAATTTTCCATCTATTCCCATTTTTTGTAGTGTTTTGATCATAAAGGGATGTTGTATTTTGTCAAAGGCTTTCTCTGCATCTATTGATATGACCATGTGGTTTTTGGTCTTGCTTTTGTTGATGTGGTGGATCATATTGATTGATTTACGTATATTAAACCAACCTTGCATGCCTGGGATAAACCCCACTTGGTCATGATGAACAATCTTTTTGACATACTGCTGTATCCGGTTGGCTAGAATTGTGTTCAATATTTTTGCATCTATGTTCATCAGAGATATTGTTCTATAGTTTTCTTTTTTGGTTGTGTCCCTGTCTGCTTTTGGTATCAGGGTGATGTTGGCTTCATAGAAGCTGGCAGCGAGTATTCCAGTGTCTTCAATCTTCTGGAAGACTTTTAAAAGTAGAGGTATTAGTTCTTCTTTGAAAGTTTTGTAGAATTCATTTGTAAAACCATCTGGTCCAGGACTTTTATTTTTAGGGAGATTTTTGATAACTGTTTCAATTTCATTAGCTGTGATGGGCCTGTTCATGTTATCCACTTCCTCTTTACTTAGTTTTGGAAGTTGGTAGGTATCTAGGAAATCATTCATTTCTTCCAGGTTCTCTAGCTTGGTGGCATATAGTTGTTCATAGAAGCCTCGCATGATATGTTGAATTTCTGCAGCGTCTGTTGTGATATCTCCTCTTTCATTTACTATCCGATTTATTTGGGTCTTCTCCCTTTTTTGTTTTGTGAGTCTGGCTAAAGGCTTGTCGATTTTGTTTACTCTTTCTAAGAACCACCATTTACTTTCATTGATCTTTTGTATGGTTTTCCTATTCTCAATGTTATTTATTTCTGCCCTAGCTTTAGTGATTTCTGTCCTTCTGGTTGCTTTAGGATTCCTTTGTTGTTCTTCTTCTAGGTCTTTGAGATGTGCAATCAGGCTGTTTATTTGTGCCTTTTCTTGTTTCCTAATGTGTGCTTGTATAGCTATGAACTTCCCTCTTAGGACTGCTTTAGCTGTATCCCAAATATTTTGATAGTTTGTGTCTTCATTTTCATTGAACTCTCGAAACATTTTGATTTCTTCCTTGATTTCCTCTTTGACCCAGAAGTTGTTAAGAAGTGTACTGTTGAGCTTCCACATTTTGGCACTGTTACTAATCTTTTGTTGATTGTTAAGTGTTAGTTTCATTCCACTGTGGTCTGAGAAGATGCTTGGGATGATTTCAGTGCTCTTGAATAGGCTGATGCTGTCTTTGTGGCCTAACATATGGTCTATCCTTGAGAATGACCCATGTGGATTTGAGTAAAATGTGTATTCCAGTTTCTTGGGATGAATGACTCTGAAAATGTCCAATAGTTCTAGTTTATCTCTTCATTTAGCTCCCTTATGTCTTTACTGATTTTCTTCCTGGATGATCTGTCAAGTTGAGAGAGTGGGGTGTTGAAGTCCCCTACTATGATTGTGTTACTGTTAATATATTGCTGTAGCTCTTTCAGTAGAAGTTTGATGTATTTAGATGGCTTCTCATTGGGTGCATAGATATTAATAATCGTTAAGTCCTCTTGATTGACTGATCCTCTGAGCATTAAGTAGTGTCCATTCCTATCTTTTTTAATCTTATCTATTTTAAAGTCTATCATGTCAGATATGAGAATAGCTGTTCCTGCCCTTTTTTGTGGGCCATTGGCTTGTATGATAGTTTTCCATCCTTTCACTTTAAGTCTGTGTTTGTCTTGTTGGGTTAGGTGAGTTTCCTGAAGACAACATATTGCTGGGTTGTGTTTTCTGATCCATCTTCCTACTCTGTGTCTTTTAATAGGTGAATTCAGGCCATTGACATTTATTTATATCAAAGATTGAAGATATTTTAACGCCATCCTTGTAGAGTTTTAGAGTGTTTTGATATATGTCCTATTTGTGGTGGTCTGGTTGTTTATAAGAGACTTTTCAGAACTTCTTTCAGGGCAGGCTTGGTGATGGTTGCTTCCTTCAACTGTTGCTTGTCTGAGAAGGTTTTGATGCTTCCATCTAGTCTGAATGACAGTCTAGCAGGATATAGTATTCTTGGCTGAAAGCCTTTCTCATTGAGCACTCGATAGATATCTTGCCATTCTCTTCTGGCCTGTAGTGTTTGTATGGAGAAGTCTGCTGCTAATCTTATGGGTTTTCCTTTGTAGGTGACTCTTTGTTTTTCTCTTGCAACCTTCAGGATCCTTTCTTTATCCTTATTCCTTTCCATTCTAAGTATGACATGTCTTGGTGTCTTTAGGTCTGGGTTAATTCTGTTTGGGACCCTCTGGGCTTCTTGAATCTTTATGTCTTTGGTGTTGTCTAGACTAGAGAAATTTTCAGCTATTATGGCCTGGAGAACGCTTTCTTCCTCCCCTTCTCTTTCTTCCTCTGGTAAGCCAATAATGCTTATATTGTTTCTTTTGAAGTCATCCCATAGGACTCTGTTGTTGTTTTCAGCATCTCTTAATCTCTTTTTGAGATCTCTTACTTCTTTTTTAGTTGTCTCTAATTCATCCTCAATCTTGCTAATTCTGTTTTCAGCCTCATAGATTCTATTC
>NC_080170.1:125726112-125951112 GCF_950295315.1 Erinaceus europaeus
GCCCGGCCCTGGCTGTGACGCATCTGGCCACCCATGTAGAGACACGAGGACAGCTCCGTCCTGGGGTCCCCTGCCCAGACCAAGGGCCCTTTCTTTGCCTGGCTGCTGGGGTGACCTCAGGTGACGCAGAGCTGGCCAAGCCCTGGAGCTCCGGGCCAGGCTGCCTGCGGAGGGCAGCGGGCACCCCTCACACCTTCTCGAGGGCACCCACCCGAGGGTCCCCCGAAACTGGACGGCGGGTCCTGCTGGGTCCCCAGGTTCTGTCCGGGAAGCCCCCCAGCACTGGCCGCCCTTCACCCTAAGTGTCCCTGTCAAGCCATGGCGCCTGGGGCAGCTCCAGGATGGGGAGCCCCCGGCAAGACCCCCACCCCTGAGCTTGGCCTCCCCGGTCCACCCTTGTGTCCGGCCCATCCTTGTGTCTGTCTGTCCGCAGAGCGCGAGGAGCTGGTGCAAGGTGTGATGGCGCAGGTGGCTGAGCAGTTCTCCAGGTAGGACGCTGCCCGCTGCCCTGGCCAGGGGTGCAGCCTGGGGGGGCCCTAGGGGCATGGGGTGCCATATGGGGGCGTGGTCGGGGGCTGCTGTCTGGGGCGTGGCCGGGACGGACTGGGTGTGGCCTGGGGCGTGGTCAAGGCTGCGTTTGGGGCGTGGTCGGGGTTAGATCTGGGCGTGGTCAGCATTACATTGGGGGTGTGGTCGGGGACTGTGTGTGGGCGTGGTCGCGTGTGGGCGTGGGCGTGTGTGGGCGTGGCCTTGGGCAGAGGGAGTCGCTGCCAGGCCTGCTGGGCCCCGCACCCAGAGAGGCACCTGAGAGTTGGGGCCCAGCTGGGCCGCCTGGGGTCAGGAAGCAGCTTTTTTTTGGAGACAGAGGCACTGACAAGGGACGGGGAGACTGGCAGAGACACCTGCAGTCCTGCTGCACCACTGGTTAAGCTCCGCCCCCCCGGGCGCGGACCAGGGCCTTGAACCCGGGGTGTGTGCTGACACGTGTGCTCTAGCAGGAGTGCCACCACCCAGCCCCTATTTCTCTTTTTTAAATTTATTTATTTTAATATTTTCTTTTTTATTTTATTTATTTTCCCTTTTTTGTTGCCCTTGTTGTCTTTTTATTGTTGTCACGTAGTTATTATTGTTGTAGTGGTTGTTGTCGTCGTTGTTGGCTAGGACAGAGAGAAACAGAGAGAGGAGGGGAAGACAGAGAGGGGAAGAGACAGACAGACACCTGCAGACCTGCTTCACCGCCTGGGAAGCGACTCCCCTGCAGGTGGGGAGCCGGGGGCTCGAACCGGGATCCTTAGGACGGTCCTTGAGCTTTGCGCCACGTGTGCTTAACCCGCTGTGCTACCACCCAGCCCCATTATTAATTTTTTTAATATTTATTTATTCCCTTTTGTTGCCCTTGTTGTTTTTTTACTGTTGTAGTTATTATTGTTGTTGTCGTTGTTGGATAGGACAGAGAGAAATGGAGAGAGGAGGGGAAGACAGAGAGGGGGAGAGACAGACAGACACCTGCAGACCTGCTTCACCGCCTGTGAAGCGACTCCCCTGCAGGTGGGGAGCCGGGGGCTCGAACCGGGATCCTTATGCTGGTCCTTGCATTTTGCGCCACCTGCGCTTAACCCACTGCGCTACCACCCAGCTCCCTATTTTTTAATTTCTTAGAATAGAGAGATTTTGAAAGGGAAGAGGGAGAGATTAGGGAAGAGGGAGACAGGGTGAAAGACACCTGCAACCCTGCTCCACCACTCATGAAGCGACTCCCCTGCAGGTGGGGAACCCGGGGCTCGAACCCGGGGCCTTGTGCCTGGGAATGTGTGTTCCTCCAGGTGTGCTACCGCCCAGCCCCTTGGCAGTTCGTCCCAAAGGGCATGGCCATTGGGGTTTTCAGAGTGGTTCTCCTTGGACACACGTCCTTGGGGTCCCCAGTCACCCGCAAGGTTGGCCCCAGCTGTCTCGTGGAGGCTTGAGGTGGGCTCCCTCTTCACGGACCCTCCTGGCTCTGGGGCGACTCAGAGACCCGGCCGCACCTGTTGTGCTGGGTGTGAGCAGGTGGCGCGTGGGGTTATCCTACACAGTATAAGCACAAGGATCCCGGTTCGAGCCCCCGGCTCCCCAGCTGCAGGGGAGTCGCTTCGCAGGCGGTGAAGCAGGTCTGCAGGTGTCTGTCTTTCTCTCCCCCTCTCTGTCTCCCCTCCTCTCTCAGTTTCCCTCTGTCCTATCCAATAAAATGGAAAAATGGCCTCCAGGAGCCGTGGATTCACAGTGCAAACACCAAGCCCCAGCGATGACCCTGGAGGAAGAAAGGAAAAAGCAGGAGGGGAGGGGCCGGGCGAAGGAGGGCCCACAATGTCCAGAGCTGCTGGAGCTGAGGACGGGGCCTGGGGAGAGAACACGGGGACCCCAAGCGGGAGGTCGAGGGTCTGCGGGGGGCAGCGTGCAGGGCTGGGCCGTCCTCGTGAGCAGTGGACAGAGACACCCGTGGTGGACGCAGGGCAGTGTCCCCCGCCGGCCAGCCCGAGTCACGGTGAGGGTGACGGTGACACTCTGCCGTTCTCCCCCCAGAGCCTTTAAACTCAGTGAGCTGAAGGCCGAAGTCACCAGCCAGCTGACCGTGCTGGAGCGCCGCGTGGAAGGTGAGTGGCGGCCACCACTGCCGGGCGGACGGCAGGGCAAGAGGCAGGCTGCAGCCCCGGCACCGCGTGAGGGGAGCCCTGGCACTGGGGGAAGCTCGGGGGCTGTGGTCTGTCTCTCTCTGATTGAAGAATTGTCCTGGGAGCCGTGAGTCAGCACGGCCCGGCTCAGATCAATCATCAATCAATTCATCAATAAACAGCCACTGAAAACGGCGCCCTGGGGCTGGGAGGCGGCTCTGTGGGGGCACACAGGACCTGCAAGCCCTGAGTTCAGCCCCCCGCACTGCCCACAGGCTGAGCTGAGGGGGCTCTGGTCCAGGAAGCCGTGCCCACGGGAGGTACAGGCAGAGACGGGTGAGATCTCTCTGAGAGACACCGAGAGCCCAGCCGACCGGTCACTCAGTCTCTCTGTGACGCGAGTGACAGTGGAAGCTGACAGCCACACCACAAAGAAAGCCCCAGGAATCGCGGGTTCGAGGCAGGCGTGGGCAGGGCAGAGCAGCTGGGCGCGGCCGTCACACTGGAGCTGCCGCTCGCTCAGCCCAGAGCCCCCACGGCCACCGTGCGGTCTGCCCCTGACGGAGCACCCTGCGGTGTAGACTCAGAGGCGCAGCCGCCTAGGTGTGGACTGAGTACTAGAGAGTACCGCGGTGTAGACAGAGGCCTGGAGTCTCTTACACCTGACTGACTCTCGGCGAGTCCCGCAGTGTGGACAAAAGTCTAAGAGGTTAGAGGTCCTGTGGTGCAGACCTGGATTCGCCTGCAGTGTAGACAAAAGCCCTGAGTGTCCCGGGTGAGAACTGAAATCTAGGAGGGTGCTGACATGTGGCCTCAAGTCCTGGGGGCTTCCTGCGGTGGGGACCAAGTTCTGGAGTGTCGTCCCGCGCCCCAGGCAAGGCAGCAACAGCCCTCCCGTTGTGCCCCCGAGCCCACATGGCCACATTAAAAATCAATGTTAACCGGAGTCGGGCGGTAGCGCAGCGGGTTAAACACACGTGGCACAAAGCGCAGGGACCGGCATTAAGGATCCTGTCCGAGCCCCCGGCTCCCCACCTGCAGGGGAGTCGCTTCACAGGCGGTGAAGCAGGTCTGCAGGTGTCTGTCTTTCTCTCCCCCTCTCTGTCTCCCCTCCTCTCTCCATTTCTCTCTGTCCTATCCAACAACAACAACATCATCAATAACAATAACTACAACAACAAAACAAGGGCGGCAAAAGGGAATAAATAAATATATTAAAAATCGATGTTATTAAAGAGAGAGGGAGAAAGCGCAAGCAGAGCTCCATTCCGGCATGCAGCACTGGGGATCAAGCCCAGAACCTCAGCCATGCAAGTCCTGTGTTCCACCTGCTGAGGTGTCCCCTGTCCTCTAAAGCTGCCCCACACGTTGACCTTGGTGACCTTGGTGTTTTCTGGGAACTGGTGTCCTGGCTGGTCCCTGGGGCCTGACGCCCCCCCGTCTGTCCTGTCTACCCAGTCCGTCCTGGCCACTGACCGTCGTGGCCTCTCCCCTGGGGGCCTGTGGCCTTGCCCACCGTGTGCTGGTGACCTCCCCGCCATGGGGCGTGACGAGGGCCAGCAACGGGGCTCAGGGGAGGGGCCAAGGCTCCCCCACAGGAACACCGGGTCCAAGCGGGAGCAGGACCCCGCACGCAGGGTGGGTGGGCACCCGTTCCTAGCCGCCCCGGTCTCCATGGTAACCCACCTCTCTGGGCAGTGGAGGCTCTGAGGGCCGTGGAGATCGAGAAATGCAAGACGGACATCAGAAGGATGCGTGAGGAGCTGGCAGCCAGGAGCAGCAGGTAGGGGCCAGGTGGGGGGCAGCAGGTAGGGGCAGCAGGTAGGGGGCCAGGTGGGAGGGGCAGCAGGTGAGGGGCTGGGGGTGGACTGGACACAGAACTCTTGGGTCAGGGGATGGGGCCCCCTCGCCCACACCCCCAGACTCAGCGTGCGTGCTTGGGCCACTGGAGTTGGGCCACTGGTGGTGATGATGGTGGTGGTGGTGATGGTGGTGATGATAATGGTGGTGGTGGTGGTGGTGATGGTGATGGCGGTGGTGGTGATGGCGGTGATGGTAATGGTGAAGGTGGTGGTGTTGGTAATCGTGGTGGTGGTGGTGATGATTGTGGTGATGGTGGTGGTGGTGATGGTGGTGGTGGTGATGGTGGTGGTGGTGATGGTGGTGGTGGTGATGGTGGTGATGGTAATGGTGGTGGTGGTGATGTTGATGATGATGGTGGTGGTGGTGGTGATGGTGGTGATGGTGAAGGTGATGGTGGTGGTAATGGTGGTGGTGGTGATGGTGATGATGGTGGTGATGATGATGGTGATGGCGGTGGTGGTGATGGTGAAGGTGATGGTGTTGGTAATCGTGGTAGTGGTGATGGTTATGATGGAGGTGATGGTGGTGGTGATGGTGATGATGGTGGTGATGGCGGTCTTGGTGGTGATGTTGGTGGTGGTGTTGACGGTGATGATAACGGTGATGGTATAAGCACAGCACATCATGGAGGGCTTGTGAGCCTTGCTTGGCACCTTCACACTGCCCACAGCCCTGTGCCCAGGGCCTCCGTGGTCCCCACCCAGGTAGCGTGTGGCTGCAGTGTGTCCCCTGCCCTAAGGCCTGGCATGCTGGTGACAACGCCCTGGGTGCCACTAAGGTTCCTGTGGGCCTGTGAAGCCGGGACAGTCATGTGCAAACACCAGTCGTCTCGGGACCCCCCCCAGCTTGTAGGGTCTCATCCCACTGAGTGAGGGCTGCTGGGGGTGGGGGCAGGGTGGAGGGGACCCGGGTCTGTGCAGGCCAAGCTGAGTGCCATGCAGGGCCGCCTCGCACCCCAAGCCATGGGAGAGATGCCTTTGTCCCCTCCAGCAGCCTCCCCAGGAGGGACGAGGTCTGACACACACCCCGTGCCTGCAGGGGGGAGGCGGGGAGGGCTACAGGGCCATGGCCTCTGCTTTCACTCCTAGCAAATGGCCAGCCTGGCCTGTTCCCCGGCGAGGGCTGCGGGGAGGGGTGCAGCCCCGGAAGGAGCAGCAGAAGCCAGGGCCACCCAGAGGCAGGCTGGGCACAAAGCCAGCACAGGCAGGAGGCCGGTCCCCATGGCAACAGCACAGATGGCAGGGCCAGACATGGCTGGCACTGGGAGATGCCCAGGGCACCCCAGGAGCCGCTGGTGGGCGAGGGCAGACTGTCTGCTGGGGGAGGGGGCCTCAGGGTGCTGGCCCAGTGTATGCCTACGGCATGGGCACGCCTGGGGGCAGCTGTCACCCGTCTGCCCGGACCCCTCCCGCGGGCACCCGGCCAGCGTCTGTCTCTGAGCCTCCCTATGGCAGAAGGAACAGCTCAAGACCTCCAGCTCCCGGCCCTCGGCCTCTGGGTGGTCAGCCTCCACACCGGGCAGGACGGGCCGCGGGTCACAGAAGCAGCTGCTATCACTCTGACTCATTTTCTTTTCTTTCTTTTTTTTTTTTTTAATATTTTACTTATTTATTAATGAGAATGGAAGAGAGAAAGAACCAGACATTCCTCTGGTCCATGTGCAGCTGGGCATTGAACTCAGGGCCTTGTGTTTGAGAGTCCAACGCTTTATCCACTGTGCCAACTCCCGGACCAACCCTTTTTCACAATTTTTTTTCCTCCAGGGTTATTGCTGGGGCTCAGTGCCTGCAACACGAATCCACCGCTCCTGGAGACTATTTTTTTTTCCCTTTTTGTTGCCCTTGTTGTTATAGCCTCGTTGTGGTTATTATTATTATTGCCATTGTTGATGTTGTTCGTTGTTGGATAGGACAGAGAGAAATGGAGAGAGGAGGGGAAGACAGAGAGGGGGAGAGAAAGACAGACACCTGCAGACCTGCTTCACCGCCTGGGAAGCGACTCCCCTGCAAGTGGGGAGCCGGGGGCTCGAACCGGGGTCCTTGCGCCGGTCCCTGCGCTCTGTGCCACGTGCGCTTAACCCGCTGCGCTACCACCCAACTCCCCTGATTATTTTTTTGATATTTTATTTCTTATTGGGTAGAGACAGCTAGAATTGAAAGGGAGAAGGAGGGAGAGAGGGAGAGAGACCCCTGCAGCCCTGCTTCACCACTCGCAAAGCTTCCCCCCTGCGGGTGGGGGCTGGGGGCTCGAACCTGTGTACGAGCACACTGCAACATGTGTGCTCAACCAGATGTGCCACCACCCACGCCTCCCCCCTCCATTTCTCTCTGTTCTGTCAAATAAAATCGGGGAAGGATGGCCCCCAGGATCAGCAGGTTCCAGGTGCCGGCTGTGACCCCAGCGATATCCCTGTAGCAAACAAGAAAAGGAAAAACAGTCGAATACAAGTCGGGCCAGGAGAGACAGGGACAGGGAGACACAGCTGAGCTCTGGCGCTGAGCTCCTGAGACCCCACAGGCCCTGGGTTCAATCCCCGGCATCCCTGTGCCAGCCCTGGTCTCTCTGAGGCCCGAGGTCCCTTCCAGCGATGTGCAAAAACTAAAAAGGAAAGTCAAGGGCCAGGTGGTGTGCGCCCAGCCGAGCGCACAGATTGCCAGAGCAAGGAGCTGGGTTCGAATCCCCAGCCCCACCTGCAGGGGGGAAGCTTTACAAGTGGTGAAGCGGGGCTGCGGGTGTCTCTGTCTCTCCCTCTCTCCCTCGCCCTCCCCTCAATTTCTCTTTGTCGGGTCAAGTAAATAGTAGACAGAAGAGAGAGAGGGGGGGGGGAGAAAACAAAAAGGTGTGGTGTCCCCTTCCTCCTCAAGAGACGTGTGGTGGCCACATGTCTGGGCCTGAGCGATGTGTCCACCGCTGACGAGGCTGGGCTGGGGGTGGGGCTCCAGCTGTGAGTCCGGTGACCCTCCCGCCCCATCTCCTAGGACCACCTGCCCCTGTAAGTACAGCTCTGTGGACAGCAGCAGAACGCTGGGCCCTCGGCGAGATGTCCCCACTTACCCCAAGGTAAGCGCCACTCGGCCCCAGGCCCACGGCCCCCCACCCCCGCCATGGCCCCCAGGCCCGCTTCCCACACCTTCAGCCCCTCAGCGCAGCCGACCCCCTGCCTTTCCTGGCATCTTCTCACTCACACCCGAGTCTCCCTCTGTCCTCGTCCTGGTGTCCTGTGCTGGGGACAGGAGCCCTGTCACTCCCAACCATACACACCCAGCAGCCTTGATATTCAGAGTTCACGGTGGGGCTGGGAGACGGATCAGCTGGTGGAGTGCATGCCAGCTGGGTGTGGGGCCCTGGACGACAAGGGAGCTCCCTGCACAGCACCCAGGGAGCCCCATGGAGGGTGGGCAGGGCTGTGGGGTCTCTCCTCTCTCAGCACCCTGCACAGCACCCAGGGAGCCCATGGAGGGTGGGCAGGGCTGTGGGGTCTCTCCTCTCTCAGCACCCTGCACTGCACCCAGGGAGCCCACATAGGGAGGGCAGGGCTGTGGGGTCTCTCCTCTCTCAGCACCCTGCACAGCACCCAGGGAGCCCATGGAGGGTGGGCAGGGCTGTGGGGTCTCTCCTCTCTCAGCACCCTGCACAGCACCCAGGGAGCCCATGGAGGGTGGGCAGGGCTGTGGGGTCTCTCCTCAGCACCATGCACAGCACCCAGGGAGCCCATGGAGGGTGGGCAGGGCTGTGGGGTCTCTCCTCTCTCAGCACCATGCACAGCACCCAGGGAGCCCATGGAGGGTGGGCAGGGCTGTGGGGTCTCTCCTCTCTCAGCACCCTGCACAGCACCCAGGGAGCCCATGGAGGGTGGGCAGGGCTGTGGGGTGTCTCCTCTCTCAGCAACAGGCACAGCACCCAGGGAGCCCCATGGAGGGTGGGCAGGGCTGTGGGGTCTCTCCTCTCTCAGCAACAGGCACAGCACCCAGGGAGCCCCATGGAGGGTGGGCAGGGCTGTGGGGTCTCTCCTCTCTCAGCACCATGCACAGCACCCAGGGAGCCCATGAAGGGTGGGCAGGGCTGTGGGGTCTCACCTCTCTCAGCACCCTGCACAGCACCCAGGGAGCCCATGGAGGGTGGGCAGGGCTGTGGGGTGTCTCCTCTCTCAGCACCCTGCACAGAACCCAGGGAGCCCATGGAGGGTGGGCAGGGCTGTGGGGTCTCTCCTCTCTCAGCACCAGGCACAGCACCCAGGGAGCCCATGGAGGGTGGGCAGGGCTGTGGGGTCTCTCCTCTCTCAGCACCCTGCACAGCACCCAGGGAGCCCATGGAGGGTGGGCAGGGCTGTGGGGTGTCTCCTCTCTCAGCACCAGGCACAGCACCCAGGGAGCCCATGGAGGGTGGGCAGGGCTGTGGGGTCTCTCCTCTCTCAGCACCCTGCACAGCACCCAGGGAGCCCCATGGAGGGTGGGTAGGGCTGTGGGGTGTCTCCTCTCTCAGCACCCTGCACAGCACCCAGGGAGCCCATGGAGGGTGGGCAGGGCTGTGGGGTCTCTCCTCTCTCAGCACCCTGCACAGCACCCAGGGAGCCCATGGAGGGTGGGCAGGGCTGTGGGGTCTCTCCTCTCTCAGCACCCTGCACAGCACCCAGGGAGCCCATGGAGGGTGGGCAGGGCTGTGGGGTCTCTCCTCTCTCAGCACCCTGCACAGCACCCAGGGAGCCCATGGAGGGTGGGCAGGGCTGTGGGGTCTCTCCTCTCTCAGCACCAGGCACAGCACCCAGGGAGCCCATGGAGGGTGGGCAGGGCTGTGGGTCTCTCCTCTCTCAGCACCCTGCACAGCACCCAGGGAGCCCATGGAGGGTGGGCAGGGATGTGGGGTCTCTCCTCTCTCAGCACCCTGCACAGCACCCAGGGAGCCCATGGAGGGTGGGCAGGGCTGTGGGGTCTCTCCTCTCTCAGCACCCTGCACAGCACCCAGGGAGCCCATGGAGGGTGGGCAGGGCTGTGGGGTCTCTCCTCTCTCAGCACCAGGCACAGCACCCAGGGAGCCCATGGAGGGTGGGCAGGGCTGTGGGGTCTCTCCTCTCTCAGCACCCAGGGAGCCCCATGGAGGGTGGGCAGGGCTGTGGGGTCTCTCCTCTCTCAGCACCCTGCACAGCACCCAGGGAGCCCATGGAGGGTGGGCAGGGCTGTGGGGTCTCTCCTCTCTCAGCACCAGGCACAGCACCCAGGGAGCCCATGGAGGGTGGGCAGGGCTGTGGGGTCTCTCCTCTCTCAGCACCAGGCACAGCACCCAGGGAGCCCATGGAGGGTGGGCAGGGATGTGGGGTCTCTCCTCTCTCAGCACCAGGCACAGCACCCAGGGAGCCCATGGAGGGTGGGCAGGGCTGTGGGGTGTCTCCTCTCTCAGCACCCTGCACAGCACCCAGGGAGCCCATGGAGGGTGGGCAGGGCTGTGGGGTCTCTCCTCTCTCAGCACCCTGCACAGCACCCAGGGAGCCCATGGAATGTGGGCAGGGCTGTGGGGTGTCTCCTCTCTCAGCACCCTGCACAGCACCCAGGGAGCCCATGGAGGGTGGGCAGGGCTGTGGGTGTCTCCTCTCTCAGCACCAGGCACAGCACCCAGGGAGCCCATTGAGGGTGGGCAGGGCTGTGGGGTGTCTCCTCTCTCAGCACCCTGCACAGCACCCAGGGAGCCCATGGAGGGTGGGCAGGGCTGTGGGGTGTCTCCTCTCTCAGCACCCTGCACAGCACCCAGGGAGCCCATGGAGGGTGGGCAGGACTGTGGGGTCTCTCCTCTCTCAGCACCAGGCACAGCACCCAGGGAGCCCATGCAGGGTGGGCAGGGCTGTGGGGTCTCTCCTCTCTCAGCACCCAGGGAGCCCCATGGAGGGTGGGCAGGGCTGTGGGGTCTCTCCTCTCTCAGCACCATGCACAGCACCCAGGGAGCCCATGGAGGGTGGGCAGGGCTGTGGGTCTCTCCTCTCTCAGCACCCTGCACAGCACCCAGGGAGCCCATGGAGGGTGGGCAGGGATGTGGGGTCTCTCCTCTCTCAGCACCCTGCACAGCACCCAGGGAGCCCATGGAGGGTTGGCAGGGCTGTGGGGTGTCTCCTCTCTCAGCACCCTGCACAGCACCCAGGGAGCCCATGGAGGGTGGGCAGGGCTGTGGGTGTCTCCTCTCTCAGCACCAGGCACAGCACCCAGGGAGCCCATGGAGGGTGGGCAGGGCTGTGGGGTGTCTCCTCTCTCAGCACCCTGCACCGCACCCAGGGAGCCCATGGAGGGTGGAGCAGGGCTGTGGGGTCTCTCCTCTCTCAGCACCAGGCACAGCACCCAGGGAGCCCATGGAGGGTGGGCAGGGCTGTGGGGTGTCTCCTCTCTCAGCACCCTGCACAGCACCCAGGGAGCCCATGGAGGGTGGGCAGGGCTGTGGGGTGTCTCCTCTCTCAGCACCCTGCACAGCACCCAGGGAGCCCATGGAGGGTGGGCAGGGCTGTGGGGTCTCTCCTCTCTCAGCACCCTGCACAGCACCCAGGGAGCCCATGGAGGGTGGGCAGGGCTGTGGGGTCTCTCCTCTCTCAGCACCCTGCACAGCACCCAGGGAGCCCATGGAGGGTGGGCAGGGCTGTGGGGTCTCTCCTCTCTCAGCACCCTGCACAGAACCCAGGGAGCCCATGGAGGGTGGGCAGGGCTGTGGGGTCTCTCCTCTCTCAGCACCAGGCACAGCACCCAGGATGCCCATGGAGGGTGGGCAGGGCTGTGGGTCTCTCCTCTCTCAGCACCCTGCACAGCACCCAGGGAGCCCATGGAGGGTGGGCAGGGATGTGGGGTCTCTCCTCTCTCAGCACCCTGCACAGCACCCAGGGAGCCCATGGAGGGTGGGCAGGGCTGTGGGGTCTCTCCTCTCTCAGCACCCTGCACAGCACCCAGGGAGCCCATGGAGGGTGGGCAGGGCTGTGGGGTCTCTCCTCTCTCAGCACCAGGCACAGCACCCAGGGAGCCCATGGAGGGTGGGCAGGGCTGTGGGGTCTCTCCTCTCTCAGCACCCAGGGAGCCCCATGGAGGGTGGGCAGGGCTGTGGGGTCTCTCCTCTCTCAGCACCATGCACAGCACCCAGGGAGCCCATGGAGGGTGGGCAGGGCTGTGGGGTCTCTCCTCTCTCAGCACCAGGCACAGCACCCAGGGAGCCCATGGAGGGTGGGCAGGGCTGTGGGGTCTCTCCTCTCTCAGCACCAGGCACAGCACCCAGGGAGCCCATGGAGGGTGGGCAGGGCTGTGGGGTGTCTCCTCTCTCAGCACCCTGCACAGCACCCAGGGAGCCCATGCAGGGTGGGCAGGGCTGTGGGGTGTCTCCTCTCTCAGCACCAGGCACAGCACCCAGGGAGCCCATGGAGGGTGGGCAGGGCTGTGGGTCTCTCCTCTCTCAGCACCAGGCACAGCACCCAGGGAGCCCATGGAGGGTGGGCAGGGCTGTGGGGTGTCTCCTCTCTCAGCACCAGGCACAGCACCCAGGGAGCCCATGGAGGGTGGGCAGGGCTGTGGGTCTCTCCTCTCTCAGCACCCTGCACAGCACCCAGGGAGCCCATGGAGGGTGGGCAGGGCTGTGGGGTCTCTCCTCTCTCAGCACCCTGCACAGCACCCAGGGAGCCCATGGAATGTGGGCAGGGCTGTGGGGTGTCTCCTCTCTCAGCACCCTGCACAGCACCCAGGGAGCCCATGGAGGGTGGGCAGGGCTGTGGGTGTCTCCTCTCTCAGCACCAGGCACAGCACCCAGGGAGCCCATTGAGGGTGGGCAGGGCTGTGGGGTGTCTCCTCTCTCAGCACCCTGCACAGCACCCAGGGAGCCCATGGAGGGTGGGCAGGGCTGTGGGGTGTCTCCTCTCTCAGCACCCTGCACAGCACCCAGGGAGCCCATGGAGGGTGGGCAGGACTGTGGGGTCTCTCCTCTCTCAGCACCAGGCACAGCACCCAGGGAGCCCATGCAGGGTGGGCAGGGCTGTGGGGTCTCTCCTCTCTCAGCACCCAGGGAGCCCCATGGAGGGTGGGCAGGGCTGTGGGGTCTCTCCTCTCTCAGCACCATGCACAGCACCCAGGGAGCCCATGGAGGGTGGGCAGGGCTGTGGGTCTCTCCTCTCTCAGCACCCTGCACAGCACCCAGGGAGCCCATGGAGGGTGGGCAGGGATGTGGGGTCTCTCCTCTCTCAGCACCCTGCACAGCACCCAGGGAGCCCATGGAATGTGGGCAGGGCTGTGGGGTGTCTCCTCTCTCAGCACCCTGCACAGCACCCAGGGAGCCCATGGAGGGTGGGCAGGGCTGTGGGTGTCTCCTCTCTCAGCACCAGGCACAGCACCCAGGGAGCCCATTGAGGGTGGGCAGGGCTGTGGGGTGTCTCCTCTCTCAGCACCCTGCACAGCACCCAGGGAGCCCATGGAGGGTGGGCAGGGCTGTGGGGTGTCTCCTCTCTCAGCACCCTGCACAGCACCCAGGGAGCCCATGGAGGGTGGGCAGGACTGTGGGGTCTCTCCTCTCTCAGCACCAGGCACAGCACCCAGGGAGCCCATGCAGGGTGGGCAGGGCTGTGGGGTCTCTCCTCTCTCAGCACCATGCACAGCACCCAGGGAGCCCATGGAGGGTGGGCAGGGCTGTGGGTCTCTCCTCTCTCAGCACCCTGCACAGCACCCAGGGAGCCCATGGAGGGTGGGCAGGGATGTGGGGTCTCTCCTCTCTCAGCACCCTGCACAGCACCCAGGGAGCCCATGGAGGGTTGGCAGGGCTGTGGGGTGTCTCCTCTCTCAGCACCCTGCACAGCACCCAGGGAGCCCATGGAGGGTGGGCAGGGCTGTGGGTGTCTCCTCTCTCAGCACCAGGCACAGCACCCAGGGAGCCCATGGAGGGTGGGCAGGGCTGTGGGGTGTCTCCTCTCTCAGCACCCTGCACCGCACCCAGGGAGCCCATGGAGGGTGGGCAGGGATGTGGGGTCTCTCCTCTCTCAGCACCCTGCACAGCACCCAGGGAGCCCATGGAGGGTGGGCAGGGCTGTGGGGTCTCTCCTCTCTCAGCACCCTGCACAGCACCCAGGGAGCCCATGGAGGGTGGGCAGGGCTGTGGGGTCTCTCCTCTCTCAGCACCAGGCACAGCACCCAGGGAGCCCATGGAGGGTGGGCAGGGCTGTGGGGTCTCTCCTCTCTCAGCACCCAGGGAGCCCCATGGAGGGTGGGCAGGGCTGTGGGGTCTCTCCTCTCTCAGCACCATGCACAGCACCCAGGGAGCCCATGGAGGGTGGGCAGGGCTGTGGGGTCTCTCCTCTCTCAGCACCAGGCACAGCACCCAGGGAGCCCATGGAGGGTGGGCAGGGCTGTGGGGTCTCTCCTCTCTCAGCACCAGGCACAGCACCCAGGGAGCCCATGGAGGGTGGGCAGGGCTGTGGGGTGTCTCCTCTCTCAGCACCAGGCACAGCACCCAGGGAGCCCATGGAGGGTGGGCAGGGCTGTGGGGTCTCTCCTCTCTCAGCACCCTGCACAGCACCCAGGGAGCCCATGGAGGGTGGGCAGGGCTGTGGGGTGTCTCCTCTCTCAGCACCCTGCACAGCACCCAGGGAGCCCATGCAGGGTGGGCAGGGCTGTGGGGTGTCTCCTCTCTCAGCACCAGGCACAGCACCCAGGGAGCCCATGGAGGGTGGGCAGGGCTGTGGGTCTCTCCTCTCTCAGCACCAGGCACAGCACCCAGGGAGCCCATGGAGGGTGGGCAGGGCTGTGGGGTGTCTCCTCTCTCAGCACCAGGCACAGCACCCAGGGAGCCCATGGAGGGTGGGCAGGGCTGTGGGTCTCTCCTCTCTCAGCACCCTGCACAGCACCCAGGGAGCCCATGGAGGGTGGGCAGGGCTGTGGGGTCTCTCCTCTCTCAGCACCCTGCACAGCACCCAGGGAGCCCATGGAATGTGGGCAGGGCTGTGGGGTGTCTCCTCTCTCAGCACCCTGCACAGCACCCAGGGAGCCCATGGAGGGTGGGCAGGGCTGTGGGTGTCTCCTCTCTCAGCACCAGGCACAGCACCCAGGGAGCCCATTGAGGGTGGGCAGGGCTGTGGGGTGTCTCCTCTCTCAGCACCCTGCACAGCACCCAGGGAGCCCATGGAGGGTGGGCAGGGCTGTGGGGTGTCTCCTCTCTCAGCACCCTGCACAGCACCCAGGGAGCCCATGGAGGGTGGGCAGGACTGTGGGGTCTCTCCTCTCTCAGCACCAGGCACAGCACCCAGGGAGCCCATGCAGGGTGGGCAGGGCTGTGGGGTCTCTCCTCTCTCAGCACCCAGGGAGCCCCATGGAGGGTGGGCAGGGCTGTGGGGTCTCTCCTCTCTCAGCACCAGGCACAGCACCCAGGGAGCCCATGGAGGGTGGGCAGGGCTGTGGGGTCTCTCCTCTCTCAGCACCCTGCACAGCACCCAGGGAGCCCATGGAGGGTGGGCAGGGCTGTGGGGTCTCTCCTCTCTCAGCACCCTGCACAGCACCCAGGGAGCCCATGGAGGGTGGGCAGGGCTGTGGGTGTCTCCTCTCTCAGCACCCTGCACAGCACCCAGGGAGCCCATGGAGGGTGGAGCAGGGCTGTGGGGTCTCTCCTCTCTCAGCACCAGGCACAGCACCCAGGGAGCCCATGGAGGGTGGGCAGGGCTGTGGGGTCTCTCCTCTCTCAGCACCAGGCACAGCACCCAGGGAGCCCATGGAGGGTGGGCAGGGCTGTGGGGTCTCTCCTCTCTCAGCACCCTGCACAGCACCCAGGGAGCCCATGGAGGGTGGGCAGGGCTGTGGGGTCTCCTCTCTTATCTTCCTTTGTCTTGAAGAAATCAAAGTTGGTGGAGGGGAGAGAGCATAGTAGTTATGCTAATGACTTTCCTTCCTGAGCCAAAGGTTCAATCCCCTGCTGAATGGATCTCTAGTAGCAAAAAAAAAAAAAAACTTTAAAAATGGCCTGAGTCTGGGCAGTGGGCACTCACTTTCTCACTCATGTTATCTCGCGCAAGGATCTGGCCTCAAGCCTGTGCTCCCCGCCTGCAGGTGGTGAAGCAGGTCTGCAGGTGTCTCTCCCTCTCTGTGTCCCCCTCTCAGTTCCTCTCTGTCCTGTCCAAGAAAAACTTTTTAAAATTTATTAGGAGGTGGAGGTGATGGAGCCTTTGGCCGGGAAAGTGGTCAGCGGCGGCGTCTGATGCTCAAGGCTCTGGGCTCTGCCCGCGGGGGAGAAGGGAGAGAGAGCTTCCTTTAGGGGACTTTTTCTTTTCTTTCTGCTTTTTTCCCTGAGTGTGCATGCGATCCACTGCTCACTGCAGGCTTTCTTCCCCTCTTTGGTCAAACAGAGAATGAGAGAGCCCCCACAGCGCAGCTCCACCAGTCATGGAGCTTCCCCTGGTGCTAAGCCTGGCGCTCCCATATGGTGCCAGGGCTCTAATGCAGCTTCTCAGGCCTGATGAATGGCGTGCTGTGCTGGCTGAGCTGTCCCCCTGCCTGGACTTCCCCTGGTTTTGATTGAACTTTATGACTTGAGAGAGAGAGAGAGAGCGGCATCCCCGTGGAAGGCGAGACTCCATCGCCATGACACTCCTACCCCTCAGTACCTGCTTTCCCCCGAGACCGTGGATGCCTTACGCAAGCCCACCTTTGACGTCTGGCTGTGGGAGCCCAACGAGGTGAGTGTGGGGGCGCCAGGGGTGCCCGTCCAGGGCTGAGGCTCTGTCCTCTGTGACAGGAGGGTGGCCAGCGGGCTCCAGGGAGCAAGAAGTCTGGGGGGGGGGAGCCGAGGCTGGAACCCAGGCGGAGATGCAGACACGCCGAGGACACGGGGCCTCGGAACTGGACGGGGTGGCGGCTGTGTGGTCCCAGTCCCGGGTCCTTGCCGGCACTTGGGGACAACCGGGAGGGCTCCTGTCCTACCCGCAGTGACCAAGCCACCGCCTCTGTGATGGGGTTTCCCTGAGCCCGGAGCAGGGGCACCCGGACGGGTACGGGGAGGCCAAGGCGGGGGTCCTCAGCCGGCCAGCCCGGTGCCCCCCCCCGCAATGCCAGGGACATGGGCTGTGTCCCAGGCCCACCCGGGGTCCCGTCTGGGAGGGCCTCAGGGCACAGGCCGGGGAGAAGCCAGTTCCCAGGCCAGCAGGGGCAACTCCACAGGTCACTCCGCGGGGCAGGTGGCCCACCAGGGTCCAGGCCGAGGGCTGCAGCAGGTGTCCAGGAGGGAGGGTGGGTCCCCGGCCGTGGCCCTCCTTCCTCCCCCGCCCCCGCAGATGCTGAGCTGTCTGGAGCACATGTACCAGGACCTGGGCCTCGTGCGGGACTTCAGCATCCACCCCGTGACGCTCAGGAGGTGGCTGGTGAGGGGCCGGGCCTGTGGCGGCCAGAGAATGCTGAGGACCAGGCCTGGGAGGAGGCGAGGGGTGCTGGGGCGGGCATGAGTGTGTGCGGGGATGCGTGCTCAAGTTGCGTCTGTGTGAGGACATCGGTGACGTGTGTGCGCGTGACACCGTGAGAACTGCACGATCTTGTGTGAATACGTGACAAGTGTGAGAGCAGGTGAGAGCGTGTGGACATGTGTGTGAGAACACGTGAGAACGTGAGAACACGCGAGAGAACATGTGAGTGTGAGAACACGTGAGGGTGAGAACACATAAGAGCATTGAGAACATGAGAGTGTGAGAACATGAGTGAGAACATGTGAGTGTGAGAACACGTGAGGGTGGGAGAACACGAGAGCATGAGAATGTGAGAACACATGAGAACATGTGAGTGTGAGAACACGTGAGGGTGGGAGAACGTGTGAGAACACGTGAGAGTGAGAACACGTGAGGGTTTGAGAACACGCAAGCGCATGAGAACATGAGTGAGAACACGTGATGGTGTGAACACAAGAGTGTGAGAAAGCGTGCGCGTGTGAGAGTGGTCCTGCGTGCAGCATGTATAAGCATGTGACAGCATGTGGGTATGTGAGCCCATGGTCCCCTGCATGACTGGCAGACGTGCACATGCGTGTGTGCACGTGTGAGAGCATGGTGTCCGTGTGTCCGAGGGACTGTCACAGGGTGAGTGAGTGCTCAGTGCCCTCAGGCTGAGGCAGGAAAGGTGGGGGCACCCAGCTTCACCCCCTCTGAACCCTCTGCCCGGGTACGAGCATGACACCTGACCCCCGGCCAGGGCCAGCTGGTCTCCGTGGGCTAGCCTGGGACCTGGGACCCCGTCACCCAGCACACGGAGCCACGGGGAGCTCAGGGGGGCAGCCAAGGCAGGGAAGGGACCCCGCTGGTTGGGGCAGGAGGGCAGGTGGGGGACAGGTGAAGGGATGGGGGCAGGTGGGGGACAGGCAGAGACGGGACAGGTGGGGACAGGTGAAGGGATGGGGCAGGTGAGGGACAGGTAGAGAAGAGGCAGGTGGGGGACAGGTAGAGATGGGGGCAGGTGGGGGACAGGTAGAGACGGGACAGGTGAGGGACATGCAGAGATGGGGCAGATGGGGGGCAGGTGGGGGGCAGGTAGAGATGGGGGCAGGTGGGGGACAGGTAGAGATGGGGGGCAGGTGCGGGACAGGTAGAGATGGGGCAGGTGGGGGACAGGTAGAGATGGGGGGCAGGTGGGGGACAGGTAGAGATGGGGCAGGTGGGGGACAGGTAGAGATGGGGGGCAGGTGGGGGACAGGTAGAGATGGGGCAGGTGGGGGACAGGTAGAGATGGGGGGCAGGTGAGGGACAGGTAGAGATGGGGGGCAGGTGAGGGACAGGTAGAGATGGGGCAGGTGGGGGACAGCTAGAGACGGGGCAGCTGGGGGACAGGTAGAGATGGGGCAGGTGGGGGACAGGCAGAGAAGAGGCAGGTGGGGGACAGGTAGAGATGGGGGGCAGGTGGGGACAGCTAGAGACGGGGCAGCTGGGGGACAGGTAGAGATGGGGGGCAGGTGGGGGACAGGTAGAGACGGGACAGGTGGGGACAGGTAGAGATGGGGGGCAGGTGGGGACAGGGGAAAGGACGGGGCCAGGCAGGCGTAGGAGGCAGGTGGCGGGCAGCTAGGGCAGGGGAGCGGCCCAGGTGAAAGGGGCGGACAGGTGAGGGCGGGCGGCAGGGCTGAGGTGCGGGCACCCCGCAGATGTGCGTGCAGGACAACTACAGACAGAACTCCTTCCACAACTTCCGCCACTGCTTCTGCGTCACCCAGATGATGTACAGCCTGGTCTACGTGTGCGGGCTGCAGGTGGGTGCCCCGGCCCGGGAGGGAGCCCCCTGCCCACACCGGCCAGGCCGCCCCGAGCAGCCCCCAGCGCCCCTGTGCCCCCAGGAGAAGCTGTCCCAGCTGGACATCCTGGCGCTGATGACAGCGGCCATCTGCCACGACCTGGACCATCCCGGCTTCAACAACACGTACGGCCCCCACCACCCCGCCCCGAGGACCAGGGGCCGCCGCTCCCTGTGGGTCGCACGCCGGGCCGAGGGCGCACGGGCCGGCTTTGCCCACCGCCACCAGAGGCGCCCTGCGTGGGCCCCAGGGTGGGAGCCCCGTGTGGGCAGAGCTGGGCTGTGCGGGGGAGGCCGGGGGAGCCGGGGGCTGGGGCACAGCCACGCTACCACACCCGCCGCAGCCCCCCGAAGCCCCCGTCCCTCAGCCCAAGCCCCAAAGCCTGTAGCCCGCGCGCCCTGCTCCTGAGCCCCTGCCCACCCCGTCGGCCCATCAGCCCCCCCAGCCCGCCCCCCGCCCCCTCCTGAGCCCGACCCCTCCCTCCTGAGCCCGCCCCCTCCCTCCTGACCCCGCCCCCGCCCCCTCCTGACCCCGCCCCCTCCCCTCCTGAGCCCGCCCCTCCCCACCTGACCCCGCCCCTCCCTCCTGACCCCGCCCCTCCTAAGCCCGCCCCTCCCCCTCCTGAGCCCGCCCCCTCCCCTCCTGAGCCCGCCCCTCCCCTCCTGAGCCCGCCCCCTCCCTCCTGAGCCCGCCACTCCCCTCCTGACCCCGCCCCTCCCCCTCCTGAGCCCGCCCCTCCCCTCCTGAGCCCGCCCCTCCCCTCCTGACCCCGCCCCTCCCCCTCCTGAGCCCGCCCCTCCCCTCCTGAGCCCGCCCCCTCCCTCCGGACCCCGCCCCCGCCCCCTCCTGACCCAGCCCCTCCCCTCCTGACCACGCCCCCTCCTGACCCCTCCCCTCCTGAGCCCGCCCCTCCCCCTCCTGAGCCCGCCCCCTCCCCTCCTGAGCCCGCCCCTCCCCTCCTGACCCCGAGCCCTCCCCTCCTGACCCCGCCCCTCCCCCTCCTGAGCCCGCCCCCTCCCTCATGACCCCGCCCCCTCCCTCCTGAGCCCGCCCCCTCCCCTCCTGAGCCCGCCCCCTCCCTCCTGAGCCCGACCCCGCCCCCTCCTGAGCCCGCCCCTCCCCTCCTGACCCCGCCCCTCCCTCCTGAGCCCGCCCCTCCCCTCCTGACCCCGCCCCCTCCCTCCTGAGCCCGCCCCCTCCCTCCTGAGCCCGACCCCGCCCCCTCCTGAGCCCGCCCCTCCCCTCCTGACCCCGCCCCTCCCTCCTGAGCCCGCCCCTCCCCTCCTGACCCCGCCCCCTCCCTCCTGACCCCGCCCCCTCCCTCCTGACCCCGCCCCCTCCTGAGCCCGACCCCTCCCTCCTGACCCCGCCCCTCCCTCCTGACCCCGCCCCTCCTAAGCCCGCCCCTCCCCCTCCTGAGCCCGCCCCCTCCCCTCCTGAGCCCGCCCCTCCCCTCCTGAGCCCGCCCCCTCCCTCCTGAGCCCGCCACTCCCCTCCTGAGCCCGCCCCTCCCCCTCCTGACCCCGCCCCCTCCTGACCCCTCCCCTCCTGAGCCCGCCCCCCCTGAGCCCGCCCCCGCCCCCCCTGAGCCCGCCCCTCCCCTCATGAGCCCGCCCCCTCCCTCCTGAGCCCGCCCCCTCCCATCCTGAGCCCGCCCCCGCCCCCCCTGAGCCCGCCCCTCCCCTCATGAGCCCGCCCCCTCCCCCTCCCCTCCCCCTGAGCCCGCCCCGCCCCTCCCCCTCCCCCTGAGCCCGCCCCGCCCCGCCCCGCCGCAGGTACCAGGTCAACGCCCGCACGGAGCTGGCCGTGCGCTACAACGACGCGTCCCCGCTGGAGAATCACCACTGCGCGGTGGCCTTCCGCATCCTGGCGCAGCCCGACTGCAACATTCTGGCCGGCCTGGCCCCCGAGCGCTTCAGGCAGATCCGCCAGGTGGGGCGCGGCGGGCGGGGATCGTGCGGGCCGGGCGGGGGGCCGGGGGGCCGGGGGGCCGGGGTCCGTGTCCAGCCGGGGGCCGCGCCCAGCCCCCACCCCCGCTCCGCCCGGCCGCGCAGGGCATCATCACGCTGATCCTGGCCACCGACATGGCGCGGCACGGGGAGATCATGGAGGCCTTCAAGGACGCGGTGGCCGGCTTCGACTTCAGCAACGAGGAGCACCGGACCCTGGTGAGCACCCCCACCCGGGCCGCCCCGAGGCCCGGCCATCTCGTCCTGGGTGGACAGAAGCCGAGCGGGGGAGACAGAGACGCCTGCCGCGGGGGCGGGGGCCTGGGGGCTCGAACCCGGGGCTGGCGCTCCACGTGGGCGCTCAGCTCAGCTGCGTTGGCCGCCGCCTGGCCCGGGGCTGCAGTCTCCCGCCTTTCCGAAACTCCTTCGGCCACGGGGCGGTGGGCACCCGCACCCTGAGGTCCTCGGCCCCCACCCGGTGGACTCAGCTCGGCACCTCACTCCATGGGGGGAGGCGGCTCGTCGTCCGGGTTTAGTCCACTCACGGTGACCCACCGCCCCAGTTCCAGTCTTGCTTCAGCAAAGGGTGAGAGCTCACCTTTATCCTGGCTGAGTAGTATTCCGCAGCAGACAGCCTTCAGCTTCCTGCCGCTGGTCTGGGACCCTGCAGTGGACGAGCCCCCTCAGACCCGCGCCCAGACCCTCCGGGGGGCTCCCTGGAGCGGTGCTGGGGCTGGCGGGGCGGCGCCTTGCCTTGGAGCGGGTGTCCCTCAGCCGGGCAGACACTCCCGTCCCGCGGACGCTGTATCGTCCGTCTGTCCGCCCCTTCCGCTCCGGCCTCCCGGACTGTGGCTGTTGTCCAGGCGGCGGACCCTCACCCTGTGGGGTCGCCTGACCCGGCCCCTGACCCCACGCTCCCTCCAGCTGAAGATGATCCTCATCAAGTGCTGTGACATCTCCAATGAGGTCCGGCCCCCCGAGGTGGCGGAGCCCTGGGTGGACTGCCTGCTGGAGGAGTACTTCACGCAGGTGCGCTCACTTCTCTAGACTGTTTCCCAGAGCCCCACAGCTCTGGCTCCCGCTGGTGCTGGGGATGGAGCCTGGATTTTTTTTTTTTTTTTTATAATTTTTAAAAACATTTATTCCCTTTTGTTGCCCTTGTTTGTTATTCTTGTTGTTGTTGATGTCGTCGTTGTTGGATAGGACAGAGAGACACGGAGAGAGGAGGGGAAGACAGAGAGGGGGAGAGAGAGACAGACACCTGCAGACCTGCTTCACCGCCTGGGAAGCGACTCCCCTGCAGGTGGGGAGCCGGGGGCTTGAACCGGGATCCTTACGCCGGTCCTTGTGCCTGTATTTTCTTTTCTTTATCCACAATAAATAAATATTATTATTATTTAATATTTATTTATTTTCCCTTCTTTACCCTTGCTATTTATTGTTGTAATTATTATTGTTGTTGTTGTTGATGTCATTGTTGTTGGATAGGACAGAGAGAAATGGAGAGAGGAGGGGCAGACAGGGGGAGAGAAAGACAGACACCTGCAGACCTGCTTCACCGCCTGGGAAGCGACTCCCCTGCAGGTGGGGAGCCGGGGGCTCGAACCGGGATCCTCACACACGGTGACACGTGCGCTCAGGCGCCGCTTAAAGTGCCGGCAACGGGCCGTGGGCTACAGCGAGCTCGGGCCTGTGTGCAGCCTCTACCGCCCTGACCGCACCCGCCCGCCCCTGCCCTCCCTGCCGGCTTGCCCAGCACGTCACCGGGACCGGGTGTGGTGGTGGCAGGGTAGGTGGGGCAGGGACCCCGAGCACCCAGCCGCCCGCCTCACGCAGAGCGACCAAGAGAAGGAGGAAGGCCTCCCGGTGGCCCCTTTCATGGACCGAGAAAAGGTGACCAAGGCCACCGCCCAGATCGGCTTCCTCAAGTTCGTCCTCATCCCCATGTTCGAGGCCGTCACCGAGGTGAGTGTCCCGCACACGCGTGTTCGCTCTGACACGTGTACCTGCTGGAGATGCACACATGACGTGCGCCCGGCCGCCGGGCCCCGACCCCGGCCCCCCAGCCTGCTGCTCCGTGGACCGCTTCCCCACACCCCAGGTGTCCCCCAGCCCTGGGAGGCCTTGTCACCCTCAGAGGGGCCCCCGACCTGCGCCCAGCACGCGGCCATGCCAGGCGAGCCCCCTCCAGCCGGGAGGCCACAGTGCCCCTTCCGGAACCTTCCACGGGCGGGCGGCGAAGGCCCCTCCCCTTAGCGGGGGTGGGGGTGGGTGAGGGCTGGCGAGGGCAAGATGGGGCCCGGCTTGGACCCTCCTCAGGGACCCGGCTGAGCGGCGACCCGAGCAGGGTCCCTTGAGACCCGGAGGGGACAGTGGTGGCCCAAGGCCCCCGGGGGCATCCAGCTTTGGGGACCACTTCCTCCCCCCCCCCCCCGGCCGTTCCCCGGGGGTCCCTGGCTGAGCGGGACGCTGCTTGCCTGTGTCCCCCCAGCTCTTCCCGGTCGTTGGGGAGGTCATGCTGAAGCCCCTCTGGGCAGCCAAGGACCGTTACGAGGAGCTGAGGCGGTCAGAGGACGCCCGGACAGAGGTGACTGGCGGAGGAGTCCGTGGGGTGGGTCTGCCCTGGGCGCCTGTGTCACCTGCCTTGTGGTCGATCCCCTCAGGGAGTCTGTCCTCGGGCCGACAGGGGGCCTTCTCCAAGGAGACCCCGGCCCGAGGTCCCACACCCCAGATGTCCCCGTCAGTGCCCAGCCAGCGGCCCTGCCCTGCCCCTTCTCACAGGGACAGCTGCTGCCCGGGCCCCAGCGCCAACCACAGACGACTCTCCTGTGGTCACTTGGCCGCAGGTCACTCTGGGGACGTCACGAGGGGAGTCCCAGGTCACAGGCCAGGACACTAGCTCTGTGTGCCTCTCCTCTCCGTCTCTCACTCTTCCTTTTGCCCCCGCTGTTACCGGCGCTCCACACCCACTGCTCCCGGCGGACAGTTCCCATTTCATTGCATAGGCAGAAAGAAACGCAGAAGGGTGGGGAGAGCCCCGGCGGTGGCGCACCCGGTCGCAGGCACACGCTACAGGGCACATGGACCCGGGTTCAAGCCCCCGCTCCCCACCTGCAGGGGGGAAGCTTCACGAGCGGTGGAGCAGGGCTGCGGGGGTCTGTCTCCCTTCCCGTCAATCTGTCTCTATCCAGTCAGAGGCCTAGTGCCCAGCTGCACCAGGGCCCTGTCCCCAGGGTGCCCTCACTCTGCTCTGAGCTGCTTCCGGACCCTCCACGCAGCCCTGGCCCCCCAGACGGCCCGTGGTCACTCCAGGCGTTGTGCCCACTCCTTGATGCCTCCCACCCCAAAGCCCGGGGGCAGAACACGCCAGGCTGAGAGGAGGCCCCCAGACTCACTGGAGTCCACCGAGTCCCCAAAGGGGGACAATCAGCCCCTGTGGGGTGCCCGCCCCCCCCCCCTGCCCCAGCAAGGTCAGGCCCCTGCAGCCAGGGAGACCCCAGGTGCCAAGCGGGTGGGGGTGCGGGGGGATGCGGCTGGGCCCCTCACGCCCCCTCCCTCTGCTCTGTCCGCAGAACAGGGAGCCCCTGACCCTCCAGAATGAGCCCCAGCCAGACAGGACGGAGCCACAGCCCCAGAGGATCGGGCAGGGTGACCCAGGTGGGTGCGGAGGCCACGGGAGAGGCAGAAAGGGCTGAGCTCTCAAGGTAGCGCGTGTGCCCTGCTGCCCCGGCCGCCTGGTGAGGGGCAGAGCTGTGGGTCTCTCCCTCTCTGGAATCAACAGCACGGATGTTGGCGTGGGACTCACGTGTGTGAGGACCCACATACAGATACGTGCAGACACCCAGAGACACAGGAGGGGAGGGGCCAGTCATTGGCGCACCTGGATAAGCGCTCACATTCCAGTGCGCAAGGGCCCAGGTTCAAGCTCCTGGTCCCCTCGCACCTGCAGGGGAAAGTGAAGTCCAGCTCTACCTTCCCTGTCTCTATCAAATACATAAACAATAATCATACACACACACAGACACACAGACACCCTGACTCACTTCACGCTGTGTCCGGGAGGGACCCAGGAGCCCGTGCTGCCCGAGCTGTCACCAGCCTCAGGCCCGGCTGAGCAGGCCATCTGTGGGTCTGTCCCTGGCCTCAGGGCCCCCGGCTGAGCAGGCCGTCTGTGGGTCTGTCTTGCTGAGTTGCTTGCTGAGTGCAGCCTCCTCTCTCAGTAGCCAGCCAGGCCTGAGGGAAGGCGGCTCCAGCCAGGTCCTGAACTGACACTGAGTCCCCGTGTCCCTCCGGCAGGACAAGATTCGGCCCCCAGCCCCAAGACGCCTTTTCTGGGGACTCTCACCTTCCCCTATGAGCCCTGAGAAGGGGGCCCGTGCGACTGTACAGTGTTTTTATTTTAAATTGTCTTTTTAATAATATATTCTTGTATAGAAATAGTGCCAAGCCTCCTGTTCTCTATTCCTGGGGGCATCGGCTCAGCAGGGATGGGGTGTTGCCACAGCCTCCCCGAGGGTTCTGGGGCCCCCTCAGGCTGAGGGGACAGCTCCTGGTGGAAGCCAGGACACCCAGCCCCGGAGCTCTGACCTCAGACGCCCCCTCACACAGGGGCAGCCGCACCCCAGGCCGGCCAAGCCTCACAGGGAGCCCCAACACTGGCCCAGCAGCTCCCCCGAGGGCTCCCTGCACCCGCATTCACGCCCCACCCCAGCCAGGGTCCTGACAACCCGGAGAGCCGGGGCCATTGCGTTTGACTCCTTTCTCTTCTGCCCCAGGTTCTGTCTGTGGGGCTCAGAGCTGGCACTGCAAACCCACCCGTGGTCGCTTTTTTTTTTCCTACTTTATTTTTGACAGGATAGAAATTGAGAGGAGGGACAGAGAAAAACAGAGATACCGGCAGCTCTGCTTCACCGCTCATGAAGCATTTCCCCCTGCGGGTGGGGAACGGGCTCGAACCCGGATCCTCACACACGGTGATGTGTGTGCCTAAGAGGGTGCCACGGCAGGCCCTGGTCTTGGCTTATTCGTGCAGAGCCAGGCCTCACGTGAGAGCTCCTGGCCTACGACTTGCATTCAGAAGCAGACAGACAGACAGACACAGAGGGGGACACCCCCTCCCAGGGCACCAGAACCCAACCCCGGCCTGGCACACCGGGCACCCAGCTGACCCAGGAAACACAGACAGCCCAGCAGGCAGGGGCAGGGGTAGAGGGTCTCCTGGAAATTCAGAGACCACCCCCTCACCTCAGGGGCCCTCGTCACATCAGCAGCTGGCAGGGGTGCTGCAGAGCAGAGGAAGGGCGCCCCCTGAGGCTCGCCAAGTGAAGCCCCAGCAACAGCTGGTCACTTCCCCAGGGACAGGTGTCCTGTCCACCAGCCCTGCGCTTGCAGGCCAGCCTCCACTCTGCCCTCCTGACCGACCCTTGTGGGGAGGAAGGGGTTAACACCGCTCTGGGAGACACAGGCCTGACCAGCTGGACGCCCCTCCCAAGGCCACGCGGGGCGCAGGACTGGGCGGCAGGGGGCAGCCACGTCTCAGGGGGCCGGGTAGGTCAGCACATGGGGACAGCAGGCAGGACACTTCTGACACCCCAAGATGGCCAGGCCCGGGCCCCAGGGATGGCCCCCTGACCGGCTGGGGCAATGGTCAGAAAGCGGTGGAACCGCCTCCGGACACAGCAGCCGAGAAGCCTCAGAAAATAAGGTTTATTTCCCGCCCCGCCAAGCCCGTGTGTGGCCCAGGAGCACGGCTGCTGCGGCCTGACCAGGCACTGCCCGCTGCCCGGGCCGCCCAGCACTGAGGGGCCTGAGGGGAGCGGCTGTGTCCAGCCCGGGCACCCAGCACCCGGGTCCTCCAGCGCAGAGCCCGTGGGAGACGGTGAAGGGGGCAGCCGCGGCCACTCCCCGGGAGCGCAGACACGCCGCCTGTCCCCAGTCCTGAAGCTGCGGGGGACAAGGACAGACGGCAGGGACGGGGGACCGAGGGACAGAACAGAGTGGAGGACAGCCCCCGAGGACCGAGGGCCCTCTCAACTGCACCTGCTGCCCCGTGGGCCCCAGGAAGACGGACAGTCGTGGCGCCACGTGTGTAAGGACGCACACAGCAGATGTCCAGCGGGCAGGGGCAGGGGCCTCGCCGGGGTCAGGGAAAGCCACAGCCGTGGCCAGCGGGCCGCCTCGCCCGGCACTGCCCTGCCCACGAAGGCCGACACGGCGAAGGGCCCCCGCCGGCAGCAGAAGGGTGCAGAGCCCTGAAGCCACGGGCCCCCAGAGCCCGGGGAAAGGCGGCCTCTTCCGGGAGCCGCCAGGGACAGCGGGCAGGACGGGGCAGCGGCCTCTTTCCCGGGGCCGCTAGGACGGGTCGAGGGGTGGCCCGGCGGCCTTGGCCTTCTTGGGGTGGCCGTTGGGGCCGGGGGCGGGGGCACCGGGCCGCTTCCTGTCGCGCTGCTGCAGCCGCTGCCGCTTCCTGCGCAGGTAGCCGGCCACGTTGTCGAAGGTGGCCTTGTAGAGGCCGGCGAGGCCCTCGGCCAGGGCGGTGGGACCTGGGATGGGGGACGGGGCTGGGACCTTCCTGCTGCGGGGGGCACCCGCCCACCCTGCCCGAGCCCTGGGGGAAGCCCCCGCCACAGGCCGTGCCTGCTCACCTTCCAGCATGGCCCAGTGCCCGCGAAGGTGCCCCGAGACCCTCTCTACTGCGGCAGTGGCAGGAACAGGCTGGGGACAGATGGGGGCAGGACGCCGGGGCTTCCAGACCGTGTGGGGTAGCCCCACTGGGAAGTCCAGGGTTCGGGGCAGCCCCCACCATCCCTCCAGCGGGGCCCCGGCCGGTCACGTACCACAGGGACCCTCGGGAAGGGACTGGGCAGAGCCCAGGAAGCAGCCCTTGCACTGTCCCCAGGCTCGAGGGTTCCCACGGCACCCAGTGAGGCCCAAGGCCATGCCAGGCACGAAGCAGGCAGGAGATGCCCACCCGGAAGGACTGCTCGGCCCCCAGGCCTGGGCCCGAGTTGGCCGCCCCCGTCCCGGGAGCAGGGCTGGGCGCCACACTCACAGCTGAGGCCGCACCCCGTGCCGCCTCCACCGCAAACACAGGCGACAGGGACAGTCGAGGGACCGCAAACTCCCCCGGACCCACCAGAGCGGGGTGAGGCAGCCAGCTGCCGGGCTGGACCCGCCCCCCGGCCCCGTGCCCACCTCTGCCCGGGCCTCACCTGCCAGCGGCCGCCCTGGGGCCGGCAGAGCAGCAGCGGGCAGTCCCGGGAGTCCTGCAGCACCCACAGACCCTGCGCGTCCTCGAAGGCCACGTCCCACACCCGGTGCCTGAAGCTCAGCTGCTGCAGGAAGTCCAGGCGCCGCCCGGGGACGTCCAGCCGGAAGATGTAGACGGCGGGGACGCTGCGGGAGAGGCCGTCAGCACCACGGCCACCGGCCACCCGCCCGCCCCACTCCAGCCCAGCTCTCGTCTCTCTCAGTCTCTCCCCGAAAGAAGACAGATCAGCTGGGAGCGTGGAGTCACAGGGTCACGGGGCAGCACGGTGGGCGGGGAGCTGGTGGGGGCTGGCAGGGGATGGGCTGGGGGCTGGAGACGGGCGGGTGGGGGCTGGCGGGGACGGGCGGGGGCTGGCGGGGCTGTCACTCCGGCTGAGACGCCCCACACCCCCAGGAAGCGGCCGCACGCGCAGGGCTGCAGGGCTGCAGGGCTGCAGGGCTGCAGGGCTGCAGGGCTGGGGCTCGGGGCTCCGGCTCACCAGTCACACGGCAGTGCCACGCAGCGCTCCCGGCGCCAGTAGACGATCCTGGCCGGGATGACTCTCTGCAGGGAGAGGCGGCCGGGCGGCCCCGTGGGGACCAGGGGAACCAGGGGGGGGAGGGCAGGCGGCAGGGTACCGATGCCCTGGCAGGGGCTACACCAGGGGCCAGATGAGCGGGGCTGGGGGAGCGGGGCTGGGGGGTACCTCGTGGGCCCGGGGCTCCGGCGGCTCCTGCAGGCTGCTCAGGCGGCAGCAGTGCAGCTCGCGGCCACGCGGGAAGTCCCAGAGCCGCAGCGTGCCGTCCTGCGGGAGCCACGTGGAGCCACGTCGGCGGGGTCAGCGCCACCCGGGCCCCTCGCCCAGAACCCCGCCCGGCCCGGGGGACAGACGGACAGCGGGAAGCCACCCACCCTGGGGACGGGCAAGTGGGTGCCGGGTGGCCGTCGGCGACGCCACACCCCAAGCTCCAGGGACAGGGGAGGCGCTCAGAGCACGCACGGCCCGTGCCCGGGAAGAGGAGGGGTGGACACACGGACGCTGCCGCCAGATGTGGGGACAGAGATGGGGTGGAGCCGGTGGCCGGGAGGCTTGGGGGAAGATGGGGTGTGGGTGCTCTCTCACCCCCGAGGCCGACAGCAGCAGCTCCGGGCAGTCAGGCAGCACCAGCAAGCAGCTCACAAACCTGCGGGAGGAGGAGAGGAGGAGTGAGGGAGAGGAGGAGAGAGGGAGAGGGGGAAGGAGGGGAGGGGGAGGGAGGGAGGGAGAGGGGAGGGAGGGAGAGGGGAGGGGGAAGGGGAGGGAGGGAGAGGGGGAGGGAGGGAGAGGGAGAGGGAGGGAGAGGAGGACGCGGAGGCCGGAGTGAAGGGACCTGAGACCCGAGAGCTGGCGGGACGTCACCAGGGCAGGTGTGGAGGACTGAGTGTCTCCCAGTTAAGCCGCTGCCTGGACTGGAGCTGGCAGGGCGCCGGGCTCACCAGGCCCCGGGTTCGAGCCCCGCCCCGTGCAGGAGCTATGGCCCTGCAGGAAGCTGCGTGAATGGGAGTGCTACCGCTACCATGTCCTCTCTCTCTCCTTCCCTCTCCCCCTTATCCCTCCTCTTTTTAATGATTTTTCTTTTTATCTTCACTTATTTGTTGGATAGGGACAGCCAGAAATTGAGAGGGAAGGGGCAGATAAGAGAGGGAGAGAAGGACCAAGCGGTGGTGCCCCTGGCTGAGCGGACACATCACAGGGCTCAAGGACACGGGTTCAAGCCCCCGCTCCCCACCTGCAGGAGAAAAGCTTCGCGAGTGGTGGAGCAGGGCTGCCTGCAGGTGCCTCTCTGTCTCCCACTACTCAATTTCTGGTTGTCTCTATCCAATAGTAAAGATAATTAAAAAGATTGTTTTAAAAAAAAAGAGTGGGGGCCAGGTGCTGGCGCACCTGGTTGAGCACACACATTACAGTGCACAAGGACCCGGGTTCAAGCCCCTGGTCCCCAGCGGCAGGAGGGAAGCTTCACGAGTGGTGACGCAGGGCTGCAGGGGTCTCTGTCTCTCTCCCTCTCGACCTCCCCTCCTCTCTCAATTCCTCTCTGTCTCTATCCAATAATAAATAAATAAAATTTTTTTTTCCCTCCAGGGTTATTGCTGGGCTCGGTGCCTGCACCATGAATCCACCGCTCCTGGAGGCCATTTTTCCCCCTTTTTGTTGCCCTAGTTGTTGCAGCCTCGTTGCGGTTATTATTATTGCCATTGTTGACGTTGCTTGGTTGTTGGCTAGGACAGAGAGAAATGGAAAGGGGAGGGGAAGACAGAGAGAGGGAGAGACAGACAGACACCTGCAGACCTGCTTCACCTTCACCGCCCGTGAAGCGACTCCCCTGCAGGTGGGGAGCCGGGGTTCGAACCGGGATCCTGACGCCGGTCCCTGCACTTTGCGCCACGTGCGCTTAACCCGCTGCGCTACCGCCCGACCCCCAGATTTTTAAATTTTTATTTATCCCTTTTTGTTACCCTTGCTGTTTTAATAAAAAGATTTTTAAATTTTTTAAAAAAGGAGAAAGAGACCCGCAGCCCTGCTTCATCACCTGCAAAGCTCTCCCCCTGCAGGTGGGGACTGGAGGCTCGAAACCGAGTCCTTGCTCACTGTAGCATGTGCGCTCAGCCAGGTGCGCCACCAGCCGGCCCCTTTCTAGCTCCCTCTCCTCATCTCTCCCTTCTCTCTCTCCCTCCCTCAGAGCAGGGAAGGGGGCTGAGGGGCTGAGGGCAGCAGGACGTCAGCCTGAGGAGGGGCCCCAGGCAGGAGCCGGCCAGCGGCTGGGTGAGCCCGGGAAGCAGGGCCAGGCTCCCCGGTCCGGCACCCTCCACCCCGGCTGGGGGACACTCACTCCGTGTGACCGAGGCAAAAGGCCTCGATGCTGTGCGGGGCTGCGGCCCAGCTGACCCGGATCTTCTCGTCGCGGTCGGCGGTGAGGATGAAGCGGTCATCAGGACTCACGGCCTGGGGGACGAGGGGCAGGGACGGGGGTCCGACACTGCACAGCCTGGGGCCGGCGGCCTCACTCAGCTGCGCTGGGCCCAGGGACTCTTCCCCCAGCGGGCAGCGCCCATGTGTCACATCCAGCAGTGTGGACAGGCCTCCCCCCACGTCCAGCAGCGTGGACAGACCCCCCAGGTCCAGCAGTGTGGACAGACCTCCCCCAGGGCTCACCCCACGTCCAGCAGTGTGGACAGGCCCCACCCCCATGTCCAGCAGTGTGGATAGCACCCCCAGGGCTCCCCCCCACATCCAGCAGTGTGGACAGGCCTCCCCCAGGGTAACCCCCCATGTCCAGCAGTGTGGACAGCACCCCCCAGGGACCCCCACATCCAGCAGTGTGGACAGGCCCCACCCCCATGTCCAGCAGTGTGGACAGCACCCCTGGCCCCACACACCACGTCCAGCAGCATAGACAGGTGGCCCAGCTCCAGCCGCCCGCCGGCCCGCGGCTCCAGCACCGAGAAGGAGTACACGTCCCCCGACTTGTCGGCCACCAAGACCTTGTCCTCGGAGGCCGTGAAGGTCAGGGCCGTGCAGCGCCGCACCACAGGCCTGGGGACAGAAGGTCAGCGCCCAGCCCATCCGGTAGACACAGGCCCTAAGGGCAAGGACCTGGGATCAAGCCCCCACTCCCCACCTGAGGGGAAAAGCTTCAGTCGGTAAAGCAGGGGTGCAGGTGTCTGTCTGTCTCTCTCCCCCTCCTATCACATAAAAATAATAAAAAAATGAAATAACGGGGCCAGGCAGTGGTGCACCCATTAAGCGCACATAGTGCTAAGTGCAAGGACTGGCACGAGGCCCCAGGTTGGAGCCCCCGCTCCCCACTTCGCAAACAATGAAGCAGGTCTGCAGGTGTCTCTCTGTCTCTCCCTATCTTCTCCCCTCCTCTCCATTTCTCTCTGTCCTGCCCAATAAATGACGGGGAGAAAGGGACTGGCTGCCAGGAGAGGCGGATTCCTAGTGCCGACCTCTGCCCCAGCGATAACCCTGGAGGCAAAACTATTAGCTAATTAATTTAAAGGGAAAAAGGTAACGCCTCTCCGGGAAGCAGGACTGGGGTGCGACACCCTCTCCTTTCACCCTTAGAGAACTGACCCTCGACCCCAGGGCCTCGGCCATGTGGGGGGCTGTCAGCCTTGACCACCCGCTCCACGGCCCCCGGCACGGCCCCGCCAGGAGGGAGGTGGCTCGCACGGGAGGACAGGCGGGGACCGGGCGGCCACAGGGGGAGGCGGAGGCAGTGGCGGTGGCAGTGCGGCCAGTCCCCCGGGGAAAGGCTGGGAGCTGCGGGAAGCTGGCGCCCTGGGGGCTGCCGGGCACCTGCCATTCTCCAGAGCGGCCTCGGCACGACGGTGAGGGGCGCTGAGCCCCAGCGCTGGGGCCCCTCGGGGGTCCTTGAAGGGGAGAGGGGAGGGCCACAGACCCCCGGCCGGCAGCCGCGGACGACCACCCTTCCCTGTCCCCGTCTCTGGCTGCTTGTCCCCCAGCCTGTCCCTGTAACCCCGTCGCCCCCCCCCAAAGCAGGCCCGCGGGGACGCTGTGCGTACCTGACACTCAGGCACTGCCACGGGTTTGTACGGAAAAGAACCAGACGCTTACTGTCACCTGTCAGCGCAAAGTAGCCGCCCGACGATGAGAAGGTGGCCGCCAGGATGGCGTCACTGTCCACGGGCTGACCATCCTCCCTGGGGGGAACACGGGGTGGTCACGGGCTGGCCACCCTCCCTGGGGGGACATGGGGTGGTCACGGGCTGGCTATCCTCCCTGGGGGGAACACGGGGTGGTCACGGGCTGGCCACCCTCCCTGGGGGGACACGGGGTGGTCACGGGCTGGCTATCCTCCCTGGGGGGACATGGGGTGGTCACGGGCTGGCCACCCTCCCTGGGGGGACACGGGGTGGCCATCCTCCCTGGGGGGACACGGGGTGGTCACGGGCTGACCATCCTCCCTGGGGGGACACGGGGTGGTCACGGGCTGGCCACCCTCCCTGGGGGGACACGGGGTGGTCACGGGCTGGCCATCCTCCCTGGGGGGACACGGGGTAGTCACGGGCTGGCCACCCTCCCTGGGGGGACACGGGGTGGTCACGGGCTGGCCATCCTCCCTGGGGGGACACGGGGTGGTCACGGGCTGGCTATCCTCCCTGGGGGGACACGGGGTGGTCATGGGCTGACCATCCTCCCTGGGGGGACACGGGGTGGTCACGGGCTGGCCATCCTCCCTGGGGGGACACGGGGTGGTCACGGGCTGGCCATCCTCCCTGGGGGGACACGGGGTGGTCACGGGCTGGCCATCCTCCCTGGGGGGACACGGGGTGGTCACGGGCAGGGGGCCGGAGGGCTCAGGAAGGGCGGGGCGTGGGGGAGCCCCTCAGAAGACGGGGCGCGGGGGCGAGGGGCCGAGACCGCACCCGACATGGCAAGAGCCGCAGCCAACGCCCGTGGGCATGCCGGGCGACAGCTCACCCGGGCAGGGTGCGGCTCTGCCATTGGGCGGGGGCGGGTCTGCCCCCCGGCACCGGAGGAAGCCTGTGTGCTGTGGGGTCTCTGTGTCTCTGTCTCTGACAGCCCCATCACCGCAGCAAAGCCTGGTGGTGACACAGGAAGCCCCTGCTCTCGCCCCAGCCGAGCTCTGAGCCCTGACGGACGGACGCTGGCTGGGGGTGGCACAGCGGTGAGCGAGCGCCCAAGCCCGAGGGCACCCAGTGTGCCAGGCGCTGCTCTGGCCGGGCCTCCCTCCCACAGCTCATGAGACAAGGAACTAGTGGGTGCGGGAACCAGTTCAGAGTGCCCTGACTCTGCGCTGCCTGCTGCTTTCCTGGGCTGAAGACCCAGGGCTGGGGAGGCAGCACAGTGGCTCCATCAGACTCTCCTGCCTGAGGCTGAGGCCCCAGGTTCAGTCCCCAGCACCGCCATCAGCCAGAGCTCAGCAGGACGCAGGTGTCTCTCTCTCTGATCTATCTACCCACATGCCTACCTATCATCTCTCCCTCTCATCAGATACATAGGCAAACGCTAGAAGAAGAAGAATCAGATACATAAATGAAATATTGCGAAGACTTGCCTGCCTGAGGCTCCAAAGTCCCAGGTTCAATCCCCTGCACCACCATCAGCCAGAGGCTGATGGCAGGGGGGGATTGAAGCTCTTAAAAAGTGAAGACAACAAGGGCAACAAAAGGGAATAAATTAAATAAATAAATAAATAAATAAATAAATAAAGTGAAGAATCCCACATGGCGTAAAGCTCAAGGACTGGCGTAAGGATCCCGGTTCGAGCCCCCAGCTCCCGACCTGTAGAAGGTCACTTCGCAAGTGCAAGCAGTGAAGCAGGTCTGCAGGTGTCTGTCTTTCCCCCTCTCTGTCTTCCCCTCCTCTCTCCATTTCTCTCTATCCTGTCCAACAACAACAGCTATGACTACAACTAGGGCAACAAAGTGGGAAAAAGAGCCTCCAGGAGCAGTGGATTCGCAGTGCAGGCACCGAGCCCAGCGACAACCCTGGAGGAAAAAAAAAAGTGAAGAATCCGGCTCCCCACCTGCAGGGGAGTCGCTTCCCAGGCGGTGAAGCAGGTCTGCAGGTGTCTGTCTTTCTCTCCCCCTCTGTCTTCCCCTCCTCTCTCCATTTCTCTCTGTCCTATCCAACAATGACAACATCAATAACAACAATAACTACAACAATAAAAAACAAGGGCGACAAAAGGAAATAAATAAATAAATATCGTTTTAAAAAGTGAAGAATTCCTCTGCAAGTGAGAAGTGAGGAAGCCATCTCCCAGTTGGGGTCCCCGACCTGAGGCCCCTCAGCTCACCCTTTCCCGGCCGGCAGCTTCTCCGCAGAGCAACAGTCATACACAAAGAGGCCATCACTGTCACCATCGCCGTCACTACAGAGAAACAAGAGAGATGTCAGAAGGTGCAGTGTGACAGTTGCTGATTTTTCTCCTGAAATTTAAAACCTTAAAAAGGTTTTTTACCGGAGTCAGGCGATAGCGCAGCAGATTAAGAGCATGTGGCGCAAAGCTCAAGGACCAGCATGAGAATCCCGGTTTGAGCCCCCGGCTCCCCACCTGCAGGGGAGTCGCTTCACAGGCGGTGAAGCAGATCTGCAGGTGTCTGTCTTTCTCTCTCCCTCTCTGTCTTCCCCTCCTCTCTCCATTTCTCTCTGTCCTGTCCAACAACAACAAAAATAAATAAGTAAATATTCTAAAAAAAAGGGTTTTTCACCAAAGTCACATTGAGTCACAGTGCGTTAAGTGATGGGTCTGTGGTCCAGGAGGTGGCGCAGTGGGTAAAGCATTGGATTCTCAACCATAAGGTCCCGAGTTCAATCCCCGGTAGCACATGTACCAGAGTGATGTCTGGTTCTTTCTCTCCTGTCTTTCTCATGAGTAAATAAATTCTTTAAAAAAAAATTTTTTTTTTTAAGTGATGGGTCTTCCCTACAGCTCTGAAGCTCTGGGCTTTCTTGGCTCAACCTACTTAGAATAGACAGATACAGCTGGCAAAGCCCTGCCCCAAACCAGCTGGTGAAGAAACAGAAACACTTGACAGGAAGCAACACAGGAGCTAAAAAAGCCAATACAGGAAGGTTCAATCCCCAGAGCCACCATAAGCCAAGCTGAACAGTGTTCTGCTCTTTCATTAAAAATAAGTATTAAGGGTGGAAGCAGATAGCAGTTCAATCCCCTGACCACCATAAGCCAAGCTGAGCAGGGCTCTGGCTAAAAATAGATAAATAAATATTAAGACCGGCGTAAGGATCCCGGTTCGAGCCCCCGGCTCCCCACCTGCAGGGGAGTCGCTTCCCAGGCGGTGAAGCAGGTCTGCAGGGGTCTGTCTTTCTCTCCTCCTCTCTGTCTTCCCCTCCTCTCTCCATTTCTCTCTGTCCTATCCAACAACAACGACATCAATAACTACAATAATAACGATAGCAATGAAAAACAAGTGCAACAAAAGGAAATAAATATTAAAAAATATATATTTAAAAAAATAAAATAAAATCAATAAAGGCAACAAAAGGGAAATTATACAAATATAAAATTTTTTTAAATAAATATTTTAAAAAAAGGAAACACCCTGCAAGAAAGTCGCTAGAACTCTGGTCACATCTTCAGTGAGACTTTTATGCCCCATTTTAAAATACTGTCTCTTGGCTTGAGGCTCACGTTCGCCTACTCGAAGGAGCTCCTGTGACTGAGGACTTCGCAGAGTGGCCCGGGAGCTTCTAGCTCTGCAGTGAGAGCACCCAGCACCTACTGCTTGCGCCACCCAGTCAGTGTGCAAGGAGCTGTGCTTCGGGTCAGAACCCCCGAGGCCCAGGCCTCTGACACACCAACCACAGCAGTGAGTGAACTTTTGATGAAGCCCCAGTTCAACACCCAGCTGGATTTCTGATCCCAAATGTTGAGCAGAGGGTTATGTCTGGCAAACTCTGGTTCAAGTACAAGGGCCAAAACTACGTGGAGAGGCCTGGGGACACAGCACAGGGGCTCTGGAAAAGATTTTCACGCACCCAAGGTCCCAGGTTCAATCCCCAGTGCCATCATAAGCCAGAGCTGAGCAGGGCTCTGGTCCTCTCTCTCTCTGTGAGTCTGTCATTAAGATATTTTATAGGGAGTCGGGCAGTAGCGCAGCGGGTTAAGCGCACGTGGCGCAAAGCGCAAGGATCCCGGCATAAGGATCCCGGTTCGAGCCCCCGGCTCCCCACCTGCAGGGGAGTCGCTTCCCAGGCGGTGAAGCAGGTCTGCAGGTGTCTGTCTTTCTCTCCCCCTCTCTGTCTTCCCCTCCTCTCTCCATTTCTCTGTCCTATCCAACAACAACAACAACAATAACTACAACAATAAAACAGCAAGGGCAACAAAAGGAAGTAAATAAAATAAAATAAATTTTAAAAAAAGAGAAAAAAAGATATTTTATAAAACAAGATAAGTCAGCAAGGGGCTGAAACGGACATCAGCATCCATGAGGCTCTCGTGTCAGGGTGGGTCTAAGCGCTGGGGAGCTGAAGAAGCCGCCACGGGGTGAACCACCCGCAAGCGGTGAGGGTGCTGGCTAAGACCCTCCAGTCCTGGCGGGTGGCATCACGATGCCAGAGCAGGCACAGCCTCAAGGAGGGGGCGAGAGGGCGAGTGGGCAGAACTCTGTCTCTCCCCAGCAGACACCCCTCCACCTGGCCCCCGAGTCCCCGGCCCCTGCCTGCCGCCATGGCTCCATAGGGCCCAGCTGGACTTGCTCCTTAAGGACAGTGAAGCTGGCAGGGCAACTGTTGCTCCTGACAGAGCGCCTCCTCCCGCGAAGGTGCTGAGATAGTCTCGGGCCAGGTCCTCTGGTGTGTACCTATCTCAACCCAGCACCAGGGAAACCGGCAGATTAAACACAGCACCGGGGCTCTGCAAGAGACTCCCCTGAGGCTGCGGGGTCCCGGGTTCAATTGCCAGCACCACCACCAGCCAGAACTCAGCAGGGATCTGGGTAAAATAAATTTACGACAATGACAATAGTAATAATAGGGCTAGAGTTCTGCAAACAGACTCTCCTGCCTGAGGCACTGAGGCCCTAGGTTCAAGCCCCAGAACCACCATTAGCCAGAGCTCAGCAAGGTCCTGGACTCTCTGTCTCGCTTTCATTAAAATAAATCATTTTATATGGGAAACTGGGGAATGTTACATTAATTCCCCAATAAAGTAAAAGAGAGAAAAAATAAAGAAATCATTTTAAGAAATGGAAAATTTGGGGGCTACTTGACTTTTTTTTTAATATTTATATATTCCCTTTTGTTGTTTTATTGTTGTAGTTACTGATGTCGTTGTTGGATAGGACAGAGAGACATGGAGAGAGGAGGGGAAGACAGAGAGGGGGAGAGAAAGACAGACACCTGCAGACCTGCTTCACCGCCTGGGAAGCGACTCCCCTGCAGGTGGGGAGCCGGGGGGCTCGAACCGGGATCCTCACGCCGGTCCCTGCGCTTTGCGCCACGTGCGCTTAGCCCGCTGCGCCACCGCCCGACTCCCAAGAAATGGAATATTGAAACTTGTACACGCAACCAGGTTTGCCACAACCCAGCCCCGATATTAACAAAGTATTTTTTAAAATACTTTGAATATTAACAAAGTATTTTTTAAAACAATAGTAAAAACAAAGTCGTCCTGTGGCCGGGGAGGCGCGCCGTGGATGAAGCGCGGGGCTGTCGAGCGGCAGGTGCTGGGTCCGCCCCGGCGGCACACGCAGCAGGCGAGGTCGGGTTCTTTCTCGCTCACTCTCCTATTCGTTTTCCACCAGCAAATAAGTAAGATCCTTCAATGACACCCCGCCTCCGCCGTGTCTCCGGGGAGGCGGGCGCTGCCCGAGAGCCCGAGAACCGCTGCTTCGTGACAGCCAGGCCCTTCTGCCAGGCCCCCAGGGCGGTGCGGGGCGCCCCCGGGGAGCAGCACCAGGGCCGCTGGCGTCTCCCACCCGCGCGCACGAGCGGCGGCCCGCAGCTGCTCCCCGTCCCCGGCCGGCCTCGCCGCTGGGCCCTCCGGTCGGCGCCACACCGCCCCGTCGCCGCTCGGAGACGCCCGGGGAGGACGGTCAGCCCCGGCCGGCGCTCACCTGCTCGCGGTGGAGGCGGCCAGGAAGCGGCTGCCGCCCCGCACCACCAGCGAGCGCCCGCACACCGCCAGCCCCGCCGAGGCCGCCATGCGCCCCGCCACCCACGTGCGCCTTCCGGCCAGGTGCTTCCGGTCGGCGCGCGCGGTGACGTCGTCTCCCTGCGCCGCCGGGCCGCGCGTGCGCGCCGCCGGGCCACGCCCCCCGGGTGGGTGGGGCGGCTCCTCCCCTCGCGGCCCGGCCGGGCTGGTGCCGCCGCCTTGCGGGGCCGGGCGCCGGGGTCGCGGTGGGCGGGGGAGGCGGCGCCCGGGTCTGCAGACGCTCGGCTGCCTGAGGCTCCCTGGTCCCAGGTTCAAGCCCCAGCGCCGCCATCGGCCAGAGCTCAGCAGGGCCCGCTGGAAAAAAAAAACCCAAATGCAACAATTGATGAATTGAGTCGCGGGGACCGGCGTGAGGATCGGGGTTCGAGCCCCCGGCTCCCCACCTGCAGGGGGGTCGCTTCCCAGGCGGTGAAGCGGGTCTGCAGGGGTCTGTCTGTCTCTCCCCCTCTCTGTCTTCCCCTCCTCTCTCCATCTCTCTCTGTCCTAGCCAACAACGACGACATCAATAACAACAATAATAATAACCACAAGTGGTCCAGGAGGTGGCGCCGTGGCTAGGACACTAGATTGTCAAGCGTGAGGTCCCGAGTTCGATCCCTGGCAGCACATGGACCAGAGTGAGGGCTGGTTCTTTCTCTCCTCCTATCTTTCTCATGAATAAGTAAATAAATTCTTTAAAATAATAATAATAATAGCCACAACAAGAGCAACAAAAGCGAATAGATAAATAAATATTTTTTTTAAAAAATTAAATAAAGTGGTCCAGGAGGTGGCACAGTGGTAAAGCTTTGGACTCTCAAGCATGAGGTCCCGGGTTCGATCCCCGGCAGCACATGTGCCAGAGTGATGTCTGGTTCTCGCTCTCCTCCTATCTTTCTCAAAAATAAATAAAATATTTAAATAAATAAATAAATAAATAAAACACAAGAATCACAGTGGTCCGGGAGGTGGCGCAGTGGATAAAGCACCAGACCCTCAAGCATGAGGCCGCACATGGACCCGAGTGATGGCTGGTTCTCTCTCTCTCTCTCTCTCTCTCCTCCTTTCTCATAAATAAATAGATAATAAATTGAATTACACAGTTGCAAAAGGAATGCCAGGTTTCATCCCAACAGCACCAGGGACCTGGGTGGAGCCGGAGCCCAGCTGTGGCCCCGCGTCCTGTCCTGTGTCCTGTCTGCGGAGAGGTCAGGGCACTGGTGTCCGCACTCTGGGCCTCAGCTGTGGCTCCCAGACGCCGGAGGTCCTCCCTGCCTGTCACCCCGTCCCCGGAGTCCACACCGAGCCGCCTCGCTGAAGGGGCCCTCGGGACACGTGCTCTGGACCCTCGGCGCCCACACCAAAGCGGAGAGGCCGGGAGGGGGCTCGGGGTCAGCACGGGCCTGCAGAGGCCACGGCTCCATGCGAGGTTTAAATGCACGGCTGCACGCACACGCATGCATACATGGGCTCTGTGTACATGCATGCGGCACACATGTGCATACAGACGTGGGCTCCATGCAAAGCAAAGCAAAAACGGCTGAAGGTAAACAGCTGGCCAGGGAGGGCACACACCTCACTTCCTGTGAGAGCCTGCGCTCTGCACCCATCACTGGGCCTGGGGGGGGCTCCATGCATGGTGGAGGGGCGGTGCGCGTGCACGCGGCCCTGCGCACCCCCCTGACATAAAGAAGCAGAGTCAGCATCGAAGCCGTGACCTGTTCACACAAGACGACCCTTCAGCCTCCGCCTGAGACCCACAGGTCCCTTCCTCAGGGTCCAGCCCTCACCAAGCACCTGGGACCACCAGGGCCCGGCTCCCACCTAAGGTGCGGGTGCAGCCTCCTCGGCAGGCGCCTCGCAGGCCCGGGTCTCCACTGCCGACCGTCCCCACTCTCCGGTCCCAGCATCGCCCTCCTTCCAGACTGCAAAGTCCTCCCTGCCCCCTTCTGCCCAAGTCCACTCACCTAACTCCGTCTCCGCTGGTGCCACTTCCCCAGGGCAGCCTGCCCTGCCTTTCGGTTATTTGCAGTCTCAGTGGCAGGATTACTTTGTTTGTTTGTTCATTTGTTTATTACCAGAGCCCTGCTCAGCTTTGGCTTATGGTGCTACTGGGAATTAAAGCTGGGACTTCAGGGCCTCGGGCTTGTAAGACTTTTGCGTAACTACTATGCCAGCTGTGCTTACTGTATGCTAAGTTCATTTCCCACGTCTACGCTCGACCGGACCTGCCAATATACCGGATATCTCCGCCCACCCTGTCCAACGCTTGACGTCTCGTCACCCAATCTGGTCCCCTACGCCTACACTGAACTTCTCTGTTCCAGAATCTTGGAAACAGAGCTGGCAGTCAGCTGAGGTCAAGAACAAACCCCTCATCACAGACCCCTGCGAGCGTCAACCCGGCTTTGACCTGGCACGTTATGATCGGGCCCTCCTCAATCGCTATCGAACAGGCCATGGCCGGTGCGCCGCTATGTTCCATCGCTGGGGAGCCAGAGACGACCCGAACTGCCCCTGCGGCTCCAGACAGACTATGACCCACATAGTCAACGACTGCCACCTCTCCAGATTCAAAGGAGGTCTCGAAACTTTACATCAGGCTCAACCTGACGCTGTGGACTGGCTACGGAAGAAGGGCAAACGCTAGAAGAAGAACTGTGTGCTGGCGCCACCGGAACGGGGACTGACGCCTTCCTCAAAGGACAGGGCCTCGGCTGGCTGTCAGATGTGACCCCTGGCGGGGGTGGGGGCACCCGAGAGGATCAGCTGGATTGGAATTACGTCCAGCAGTCAGTCCATAAAGCTGGGTCAGGAACAGGCCAGCTCCAGGCCCCCACCCTGCGGGCCTGGCCCTCTGAAAACCAGAGAAGATTCAGGCCGAGATGGGGAGAGGGGCTCAGCTCTGGGAGAAAAGCTGCAGGGCCCCGTAACCCTGGAGCCGGATGAATTAGGGGCTTTAGCAACCCCCGGACCCCCCCTGCCCCCCTGCCCCCAAACCAGCTCCTGGCTTTGGCCTGGATGAAAGGCCGACACTCAAGAGCAGGAGAGGCTGCATTGCAGGCCCTGAAGTAGCCCCCGTCTTGTCCTGAGACGCTGCCGAGACGAGACAGTGACATCCTGTGGCTCTGCGGTGGGGCAGGACTTGCAGGGTTTGATGCCCGGCACACCGTGTGCCGGAGCGATGCTCCCTCCCTAGCTCACACTCTCTCTCTCACTAATAAATAAAAAGCTATTTGCAATGGCTGGGACTGGCCCGTGGCACACTCAGCAGAGTGCACACATGACCATACACAAGGAGCCCCGGCTCAAACCTCTGGTCCTGTTTCACCAGCAGTGGAGCAGGGCTGCAGGTGTTCCTCTCTCTCTCCCTCTCTCTCCTATCTCCCCCTTCCTCTCTCTATCAAATAATAGAAAAGAGAAATCAAAGAGCAGGCAGTAGCGCACTAGGTTAAGTGCACATAGTTCAAAGCACAGGAGCAACGCAAGGATCCCATTCAAGCCCCCGGCTCCCCACCTGCAGGGGAGTCGCTTCCCAGGCGGTGAAGCAGGTCTGCAGGTGTCTGTCTTTCTCTCCCCCTCTCTGTCTTCCCCTCCTCTCTCCATGTCTCTCTGTCCTATCTGTGAGGTTGGAGAGGGGCCCCGAATATTGAGAGCAGCTGTTGCCTGGAAGCCAACTGTTCCTTGTTCCGTGTGGATGTTTCCACCTGCGCCCACCCTGTGATAACTATAAAAAGGTGGGACGAGACGTGTGATCGGGGCTTGGAAGGGTGTCGGCGGCCCGAGCTTAAGCTTCCTAATAAAGGCTCTTGCTATTGCATGGGATTCTGGTCTTCTTTGCGGGAGATCGGGACTCGAACTTCTGGGCATAACGCTATCCAGCAACGACGACGTCAATATCAACAACATCAATAATAACCACAACAAGGCTACAACAACAAGGGCAACAAAAGGGGGGGGGGGGAAATGGCTTCCAGAGGCAGGGGATTCATGGTGCAGGCACCGAGCCCCAGCAATAACCCTGGAGGCAAAAATAAAAATGAAAATCAAATCAAATAGGCCGGGTGGTAGCGCACTTGATTGAACACACGTGTTACTATGCACCCCAGTTCAAGCCCTGGTCCCCGCCTGCTCGTGGAGTGGTGAGGCAGGGCTGCAGGTATCTCTTGTCTCTCTCCCTATCTCCCTCTTGATTTCTGGCTGTCTCTATCCAATAAAGATAATACAATATTTTTTTAATCTTTATTTATTTCTATATCGCCTCCAGGCTTATCGCGGGGGCTCGGTGCCAGCACTATGAATCCGCCGCTCCTGGAGGCTATTTTCCCCATTTTGTCGCCCTTGTTGTGGTTGTTATTGTTATAGCTTGTCGTTGTTGTTGGCTAGGACAGAGAGACATGGAGAGAGGAGGGGAAGACAGAGAGGGGGAGAGACAGACAGACACCTGCAGACCTGCTTCACCGCCCGGGAAGCGACTCCCCTGCAGGTGGGGAGCCGGGGGCTCGAACCGGGATCCTTCAGGCGGTCCTTGTGCCCCGGGCGAGGGGCTGTCAGCGCCCGTCACACGGCCCGGTGAGCCGGGGCGACCGCCCGCGACCCGTGGACGCCACGGCAGAGGCCCCGCCCCAGGCCCCGCCCCGCGCAGGCCACACCCACGCCGCTGGTGATTGGCTCTCCCTCGGGGCGTGGTCCAGACCAGCGCGGAGCTCGCGCATGCCCACTGCCTCTGCCCTGCCGCCCTTGCCGCGGAGCCGGGCGGGCGGGCCCTCGGGCGCGGTGCGCGCGCAGACTCCTCTCCCTCGCGCCGTGATTGGCGCACTGCGGCCAGGAGGCGGGCTCTCTCGGGGCGCGCGCAGTTTACGTCACTGGCGCTGCGACGGGGACGCCAGGCCGCTCTCCGGACCCGCCCCCGAGCCGTCATGGCGGCCGTGCTGCTGCTGCTGCGACGAGGGCGCCCGGGCGCGCTGAAGGTGAGGCCCGGGCGGGGACTCCAGGCGCCCTGGGGGCCACTGACCCTCCGCCGGGCCGGGGAGGGCGCTGCGCCGGGGGCCGGGCCCGGGGCATCCGCCTGTCTCGGCCCCTCCGATCCGCTCTCCCGGCGGCGCCGGCTGGGTGGCGGACGAGCAGCCCGTGTCCCTGGGCATCCGGCCCGGGGGCCAGGCCTGGCGGGCCCTGCCCCGCAGTCGGCGGCCGCCAGGAAGCCCGTGAGGGGTGACCTCGGGCGGCGGCGGCGGGGGGGGGGCGAGGAAGAAAGGACAGACCCCCCTCGGGCCCGTGTGCTGCCGGGCATCGAGCTCGGGCTTGAGGGACGCGAGGACCCGGGTTCGAGCCCCCGGGCCCCACCCGCGGCGGGGGTGGGGGTGGGGGAGGCTTCCCCAGCGGTGAAGCCGGGCTGCGGCTGTCTGTCTGTCTGTCTGCCTGTCTGTCTCCCCCCCCCTCGCCGCCGCCGCCGCCGCCGCCGCCCAGCTTCTCTCTGTGCTCGCCAGTGAGATGCCCGCCGCGATTTGGGCCCCGGCAGTGACTCCGGGGGCAGAGAGAGAGACACGGAGAAAGCGATGGCGGCTCTGCACACGGGCTCGCTCTCACGCCTGAGCCGCCAAGGTCCCAGGTTCAGGCCCCGGCACCACCGTAGTCCGCAGCCGTGCGCGCGCAGTGCGCCGGCGTTACATAAACCAGCGAAAACCTAAAAAGAGAAGTGGGGAGGGGAGACGGGGAGACACCCGCAGCCCTGCCGCGCCACTCGGGAAGTTCTCCCCCCCCCATCCCCCCCCCCCCCCGCAGGTGGGGACCCGGGGCTCGAACCCGCGACCCCGTGCCCTGTAGTGTGTGCGCCCAGCCAGGGCCCTCGCAGCCGTAAATGTAAAAGGTGGACGTCCCCCCCCCCCCCCACCTTGGGGGTCTGCGCTTCGCCGCGTCACACGTGGCCCCCAGGACATACGCCCCGAGGAAACTCGCTTCCCAGGCGCCTGGTGCGCGTCCCCGAACCCTTGCCAGCCAGCCAGCCAGCCGCGTGGTTTTCCGATAGGTTTTTCCTTGTTCTGCTCTGCAAGACCGTGGGCTGCGGGCTGCTCCAGGACCGGGTACTAGGACGCGTCTCGCTCGGAAGGCTCCGCCTCTGCGATTCACAGACAGAGAGTGAAAGAGTCCGCGCAGCCCAAGCTCCCTGCCGTCCCCTGGGGCCGGGGCTCGAACCCGGGTCGCCCAGAGGGCAGAGCGGCGCGCCACCCGCCACCCGCGAGCGTCGGACTAAATGTAGCCCCGGGTGGGATTCTGGGACGGTGGGCTGACGTCAGGGAGAAGTAAGCCCCGGGAGCCCGCAGCACCGTGCCTGAGGAGCCCGGTTCAAGCCCCCTGCACCCACGTGCGGGAGAAGCTTCGGGAAAGGTGGAGTGGAGCAGGGCTGCAGGGGCCTCTCCCTTCTGCCTCCCCAGCTTGCGTCTCTTCTCCATCAGTAAACGCTGACGGGTGAGGAGACAGGGAGAGGTAAGAAACGGGGGAGGCGGCGCAGGCTCTGAGCCCCCGCAGTTTCCCGGCTCTGCACAAGCCTTGGCCTGGCCCCCAGTGGGGATCGGGGCTTCGCTGCCCGTGCCCGAAGCTGATTTAAGTCTAAAAGAACCACCCGCAGGACCGGAAGGTCGCCGAGTGACCGGAGGCCGCGCAGGAGGAGGTGGTGGCCGTGCCCTCCCTGCGGGCTCTGGTCTGGCGCCGCCTCCCTGGTGCTCACAGGCTGAACGCCATGCGGCTTTTACTTACTGGCATGAGGGGAGACGGGGGAACCGGTCCACGCGGCATTCCGACTCAGGACCTCGTGCTTCGACGTCCAGAGCTCCAGCCACCGGGCCGTCTTTGGGGCCACTGTGCACGGCCTTGTGCGGGCTGGGGCGGTGGCTCGCCCGGCCCGGCAGCCCCTCTGTGGCCGCGTGGCGCCTGCTGGCGGCCTCTCGCGGGTGACTTGCTTAAAGCTGGAGACGGACCGACGGCCTCGCCTAAGCGCCCGTGATGGGTCTTTCTCTCGCAGGCTCTGTGTCTAGGAGCGCAGGTGCTGCGAGGACCGGCCGCCGCCGCGGCTCTCTCTGCGGAGTCGGGAAAGGCCGAGAAGGGGCAGCCGGCAGCCCCCAAGAAGCAGAGTCCACCCAAAAGTAAGCTGCTCGCGGCTGCGGCCGAGGAGGGATGCGGAGTCTGGGTGTCGGGGCGCGGAGGCAAGTGCCCTCCTGCAGGTGGGGCGAGGGGCTCGGCTCGCACCCGGGGCCTCGCGATGTTGGGCGGCATCTTCCTACACGCGGTGCCAGCGCGGTGCGTCCCGGGCGCTGCCCCTCCCGGAGCCGCAGCTGCTTCCACGTGTCCTGGCGAGGCCAGGCGACTCGGTCGCTGGTTTAAAGATTTATTCCTAGGGTGGAATAGGCAGCATCATGGTTCTGCGAAGAGACTCTCCTGCCTGAGGCTCCAAAGTCCCAGGTTCAGTCCCCCGCACCACCATCAGCCAGAGCTGAGCGGCTTTGTGGGGGGGAAAAAAAATGTTGGAGCATCAGGCTTGAGAGTCTGTTTACATAACCATTACGCTGTCTACCCCCGCCCAGAAAATACATTTTTTAAAGATTTTATTTATTTATTCATGAGAAAGATAGGGGGAGAAAAGAACCAGCCATGCTCTGGTCCATGTGCTGCCAGGGATTGAACTTGGGACCTCGTGCTTGAGAGTCCAGTGCTCTGGCCACTGCGCCACTTCCCGGACCACTGAGATAAATAAACATTTGAATATTTACTGATTCACTTCATAAGAGAACTCGGAGTGGCACCAGGGATGGGACCGGGAGCTGGAGACTCAGGGTCTGTGGTCCACCTGCCTGGCCACCTCCCCACCACTCTCCTGCCTCCTTTTTCAAATTTTATTTAAATGAGAAACACCAGAGCCCTGCTCAGCTCTGGCTGATGGTGGTGCTGGGGGCTGAACCCGGGGCCTCCGAGCCTCAGGCAGGAGAGTCTCTGCAGAACCCCTGTGCTGTCTCCCCAGCCCCCCCTTATTTTTTAATAATCTGTATCACAGTTTATACATCTTCAGATTTGACCCTTTCACCCATTTTTCTTTTTTTTTTTTTTTTTTGCCTCCAGGGTTATCGCTGGGGCACAGTCCCTACACCATGAATCCACTGCTCCTAGTGGCCATTTTTTCCATTTTATTGGACAGGACAGAGAAATTGAGAGAGGAGAAGGAGAGGGAGAGAGACAGACACCTGGTGGTGTCCGGGATGCTGGTGCGCGGTGTGGCGGGCTGCCTGCTGCCTGCTGCCTGCTGCCCGCAGGCTCCTCTGTGCCGTCCCGGCCGTGCTGCGCGAGAGCCTCTGGTCCCGCCGCGTCCGCTCAGGAAGGTGGGGGGGGGGGCAGTCTTCCTCCTCGTCTTCTGATTGCCACGAGGAAGGTGCTGCCCAGTGAGGACCAGAGACCCAGCAGGGCACCCCCGGGCCCAGGGCCCCGCGTCCTCACCCTACCACCGATGCCCAGGCAGGTGAAGAGGGGGGCCCCCGGCGAGGCCCGCGGGGAGCATGGCCCCAAACCTGCAGCGGGGTGGGGGGGGGAGGCAGGGGCAGCACGGGGCCCGGGGCCCGCTCCGCCGGGGCTGGCACGGAGGGCGGCAGGACGCTGACTGCAGCCCAGCCCCAGGGCAGGGAAGGACGCTGGGGCCGGAAAGGAAGCTCTGGGGTGCGGGTCACCGGCAGGGCCCGACTCCGGCACCAGGAGCTGTGGCTGAAAAGGCTGCGCCCGGCCTGGGGGCATCGCTTCATACCGGCTACACCCGGGGGCCTCCAGGCAGGCCTGCGGGGGGAGCCAGGGAGCAGACGCCCAGGGGCACTCCCGCCCCGTGACTTCAGACTGGCACACCTGACGTCTTAGGTGTGCTCAGCCACAGGGTTCTGTGCCCAGCACCTTGTGCCCGGGGACACCCGTGTGCCAGCTGCCCTGTGCCCCCGACAGTCTCTGGCTCATGCAGACCCAGCAGCTGCACGCTGCTCTGCAGAGTGTTTACAGAGAGCTTCGGGTCACTTTTTTACATACATTTTTATTTATTATTGGATAGAAACAGAAATTGCAAAGGGTGGGAGACGGGAGATAGACACCTGCAGCCGGGCTTCACCGAACACTCCTAAAGCTTCTCTCTGCAGGTGGGTCCAGGGACTTAAGTCCGGCTCCTTGCACACTGTAATGTGAGTGCTTAACCGGGTGCAACAATGCCTGCCCCTGGGCCACATTTTTTAAAACTGAATTTTTTTTTTTTTACTTTTGCTTATTATTACTTATTAGATACAGATGGAGAGAAATTTAGAGTGGAGGGAGAGGGCAGGGTAAACAGCATAATAGTTCTGCAGAGACTCATGCCCAGGTTCAATCCCCAACACCAGAGCTTAGCAGGGCTCTGGTTTAAAAAAAAAAAAGTGTATTGCACCCAAGTCAAAGACTCTGGGGTAGGGTGGGTGGGTGGGTGGGGAGAATACAGGTCCAAGAAGGATGACAGAGGACCTAGTGGGGGTTGTATTGTTATGTGGGAAACTGGGGAATATGATGCATGTACAAACTATTTACTGTCAAATATAAAACATCAGTCCCCCAATAAAGAAGTTAAAAATAAATAAGGGAGAGAGACGCCTACAGCCCTGCTTCACTGCTTACCTTCTCCCCAGCCGTCTTTGGCTCCAGCAGCACTGGGCCGGGGGAGTCGGGCTGGGCTCGGCTGTGGGAGCTGCTCTCCCTGAAGTGGCGGCTCAAAGTCAGTCTCTGCTTCTGAGTCGGCAGCATCTTCCCGAGCAGGGGTGCGGCCGGCGGCTGGGAGCAAGTCCTTGGAGTGTCTCCTGCCCTGAGTGCTCTCCTCGGTGCTCTCCGGTCTGCGGTCCGGCCGCGGAGCCCAGGGAAAGGCCCTCCGGTCCCGTGCCCGGCCTCGCCGCCGCCTCTGCCGCTGCTCCTGGTCGCGGGTGCCCGGCCGAAGCCCCTGCCCACCCACCCACTCCCTCCCCGCAGAGCCCGCCGCCCCGCCCCCGGAGCCCTTCGACAACACGCGGTACAGGAACCTGCAGCACCACGACTACACGGCCCTCACCTTCCTGGACCTGACCCTGGAGCTCGCCGAGTTCAGGATGCCCCAGCCGTCCTCGGGCCGCCTGTCCCCGCGCCACTGAGCCGCCCGCTGTCCAATAAACCACCGCTGGCTGGTCTGGCTGCGTGTGGCGCATTCTTCCTGCCGCCGCCACCGCTACGAGCTCACGCAGCGGAGCCCACGCCTGGCCACGTGGGGCGGGTCCAAGCCCCAGCACCTGGCGGGAGAACCACCGCGAGCCGCACCGGGAGAAGCTCCACATACCGCACAGCTGTGGTGTCTCCTGAATTGGAGGAGGGGGTCAGCTGGGAGGGAGCCTGTGCCCCCACTCCGTGACCCCTCGCACGCGGGACAGAAGCCCTTTGTCACGATGCGGGTCGGGCATCTGACAGGAGTTTCCCTGGTGCGGTGGGGAGGGCAAGTTTAGGCCCTGGGAGGTCCCGTCGCTTCCTTCCCGGGGAGGGTGGCGGCCATGTCCCCGGGCACATCTGCCCTGGCGGGACTAGCTATGGTCCACTGACCGCAGACAGGACGCAGCTGCGGTGTGAGGGCAGGGGCTCTCCCCAGAGGTGGGGCAGGCTGACAGGGCCTCCCGCCCTGGCCTGCAGGGGCTCCTCTGACTGCCGGGGCCCATCCCCACGCTGGCCTCACGCCCTGGCGCTCTGGCTGTGGGCTGCCACCGACAGACAGACGGCTTAGCGTGCCTGTCACACAAGGCTCCATCCCAGTGCCTGCCCCCGGGAGGCTCAGCCCCCCGCACACCTGGTGGCCCCGGGCCCTGCCCCCGCTGCTCCCTCTCTGCAGGCCTGAGGAGTCTGGCCAGGAAGGGGATGCCCAGGGCGCTGGGGTCTGTGGGGTGCCGCCCCCTGGGAGCCATCTGGGCCGCTAGTCTTCCGGGGAGCGAGGCCGGCCCCGTCCACACGGGCTGGGAGGCTCAGTGTGCAGCTCGGCGGACCTGTGTGCCCAGGTTCAGGCCCAGCACCCACAGCCGAGAGGCCTGGCTCTGTCATGGAGGCCAGTCCCGGGTCCAGGCCCAGCACCCACAGCCGAGAGGCCTGGCTCTGTCATGGAGGCCAGTCCCGGGTCCAGGCCCAGCACCCACAGCCGAGAGGCCTGGCTCTGTCATGGAGGCCAGTCCCGGGTCCAGGCCCAGCACCCACTGCCGAGAGGCTTGGCTCTGTCATGGAGGCCAGTCCCGGGTCCAGGCCCAGCACCCACAGCCGAGAGGCCTGGCTCTGTCATGGAGGCCAGTCCCGGGTCCAGGCCCAGCACCCACTGCCGAGAGGCCTGGCTCTGTCATGGAGGCCAGTCCCGGGTCCAGGCCCAGCACCCACAGCCGAGAGGCCTGGCTCTGTCGTCACAGCCAGTCTGTTAAACACGCTTTTTCTTCTGGTGGCTCCCTTCCCTGGCAGGCTAATTCCACCACTCCTGGGCGGGCTCCACACTTTATTTCAGAGACAGAGAGGTACTGTGGCACCGAGCTTGCCCCAGGGCAAGGCACACGTCCTGCCCATGAGCTGACTGCGGCTGTCTCCTGCCCGCCCGCCTGCCCTCTCGTCCTCCCTTGCTCCCTCCCATGAGAGAATGTGGCCTGGGCATGACCTGCTTGCTCTCTCTGCTGTCTGTGTCTGGGAGTCCCCGGGCTGTGGACACCACAGCGACAATGGCGGCAGTGCTGCTCTCTGAGGGGACCCGAGCCCGGCGTCCCTCAGGGACTGAATCACAAGGCTCTCGGCACATCTGGTACAGCACAGACATCCCTTGTGCTAGGACCCGGGTTCAAGCCCCTGTCCCTCCTGCAGAGGAGATGCTTCATGAGAGATGAAACAGGCCTGTGGATCTCTCCCCTGCTCAGCTCTGACTGGTGCGGGGGCTTGAACCTGGGACTTCGGAACCTCAAATATGAGAGTCTTTGCAGAGCCATGATGCTGTCTACCTTCTGCCCCTCTTTTCCCTTTTGACTTGTCTATAAAAACAAAAAGGGGGGAGTCAGGTGGCAGCACAGTGGGCTAAGTGCATGGCACAAAGCGCAAGGACCCGCGTAAGGATCCCAGTTCAAGCCCCCCGCTCCCCACCTGCAGGGGAGTCGCTTCCCAGGCGGTGAAGCAGGTCTGCAGGTGTCTGTCTTTCTCTCCCCCTCTCTGTCTTCCCCTCCTCTCTCCATTACTCCTGTCCTATCCAACAACGACAACAACAGTAACTACAATAGTAACTACAACAATAAAACAAGGGCAACAAAAGGGAATAAATATTTTTAAAAATGCAGGCGGGTGGGTCACCTGGAGCAGCTCGGGCCCCAGCGCCGACCCTGGTGAGAACAGACATGCGGAGAGAAGCTCACACTTCAGGGCTGAACTCGGTCCCTGACTCGCTCTGTCTGCCGCTGCAGCTGGTGACCAGTACGTAGCCTCGTGGGCCTGACCCCCAGGAGCTCAGGGTGGGGTGCAGGGAAACCCCCCTCACGTTGCCCTACTCTCTCGACTCCACACTGCATCTTGGCTAAGACTGTTTTCTTCTTTTTTCTTTTTTTGCCTCCAGGGTAATCGCTGGGGCTAGGTGCCTGCACCATGAATCCTCGGCTCCCGCAGCCATTTTTCCCATTTTGTTGTCACCCTTATTATTATTGTTGTTGTCATTGCTGTTGTCGGATAGGAAAGAGAGAAAACAACAGAAGAGGGAAAGACAGAGGGGGGAGAGAAAGACAGACACCTGCCGACCTGCTTCACCGCCTGGGAAGCGACCCCCCCACTGCAGGTGGGGAGCCGGGGGCTTGAACCGGGATCCTTAAGCACTGGGCTCTCAAGCATGAGGTCCCTAGTTTGATCCCTGGCAGCACATGTACCAGAGAGATCTGGTTCTTTCTTCTCTTCCTGTCTTTCTCATGAAGAAATCAAATCTTTAAGAGAGAAAGGGGAGTTGGATGGTAGCGCAGCGGGTTAAGCGCACTTGGTACAAAGCGCAAAGGCCAGCTTAAGGATCCCGGTTCGAGCCCCGGCTCCCCACCTGCAGGGGAGTCGCTTCACAGGCGGTGAAGCAGGTCTGCAGGTGTCTGTCTTTCCCCCTCTGTCTTCCCCTCCTCTCTCCATTTCTTTCTGTCCCATCCAACAACAAGGACATTAATAACCACAACGTTAAACAACAAGGGCAACAAAAGGGAAAAATCGGAAGTCGGGTGGTAGTGCGGCGGGTTAAGCGCATGTGGCGCAAAGTGCAAGGACTGTCCTATCTAACAACGATGACAGCTATAACGAACAACAATAACTACAAGGGCAACAAAAGGGAATAAATATTTCTTTTTTTAAAAAAAGGAAAAATAAATATTTAAAATAAAAAGAGAGAGAAGGGAGGTCAGGCAGTGGTGCAGCAGATGAAGTGCATGTGGTGTGAAGTCAGGGACCAGCTGAAGGATCCCAGTTCAAACCTCCAACTCCCCATCTACAGGGGTGTCGCTTAACAAGCCAGTGAAGCAGGTCTGCAGGTGTCTGTCTGTCTCTCCCCCTCTCTGTCTTCCCTCCCCTCTCCATTTCTCAACAACAACATAAACAAATAACAATAATAACCACAACAACGATAAAACAAGAACAACAAAAGGGGAAAAGTAGCCTCCAGGAGCAGTGGATTTGTGGTGCAGAGCCCCAGCAATAACCCTGGAGGCAAAAAATAAATAAAAAGAGAGGAAGAGAGACTAAGACACCTGCAGCCCTGCTTCTCTGCTTGCAAAGCTTTCCGCCTGCAGGTGGGGACCAGGGGCTCGAACCCAGGACATTGTGCCCTGTGACATGTGCACTCAACCAGGCGCGCCACCGCCTGGCCCTGTAAGATTGTTTCTCTCCCAGAGCCCTGCTCAGCTCTGGCTGATGGTGGTGCTGGGGCCTTGAACCCAGATCCTTACAGCACGAGATCCACCAGCTGAGCCCAGGGCCCTGCCCTGCCGGTGCCTCTCAACACTGGTGCCCCAGCAAGCTGGCGTGATGCCCGGGTCCTGCTGGGAACAATAGTGGGTGGGCGGGCGGGCCGGTTTGAGGAGGCCGGGACAGGCCTCAGAACTGCCCTGGGCACCGGGGGGCTGGGGGCAGCGAGGGCGTCTCGGTGGCCCTGGAGGCCTGTCCTCAAAGCGCCCGGCTCCCTCGGTGCTGTTGACAAGGAGACGGAAAGCAGCCTCACTGCGGCGTGTCGAGTGGGGCGCGGGAGGCAGGCAGCGCGAGCCGGGCCGGATGGGCAGCCTCTCTGACCTGTGGGCACCTGGACAGGGGCCACCCCCTCAGGGGCAGATGGCAAGGGACAGCGAAGGGCTTCCCAGCTCAGTGTCCTCTTTTTTCTTCTTTTTTATCTTCTCTTCCTCCTCTAGGATTTGTACAAAAAGAGAATGCAGGTGGAAGAGGCCGCATCATGGTTCTGCAAAAGGCTGTCCTGCCGGAGGCTCTGAGGTCCCAGGTTCCATCCCCAGCACCACCAGCAGCCAGGGCTCAGCAGGGCCCTGGGCTCTCTGTGTCTCTCATTAAAATGAATAAATAAAATCCTAAAAATAAAGGGGCTGGAGAGACAGCACAGGGGATCTATAGTACCGTCCCGCCTGAGGCTCTGAGTCCCCAGGTTCTAGCCTCAGCTCCAACAACAGCCAGAGCTGGGGAGGGAGGGAGAGAGAGAGGCGAGGGCTCCGAGCAGTGTTGTCACACTTTGTGTGACAGGTGTGCCACCGCCCAGCCACAGGTGAGGCTGCCAGAGCGAGCGCAGCGCAGCTCTGGGCGGGGTGGTGCTGGGCGGACTGAACCGACTGAACCGGGACTTTGGAGCCTCAGGGGTGAGAGTCTCCGCAGAAGCACGGTGCCACCCACTCCCCACCCCGGCCTTTCTTTAGGGCTGGGCAGACAGCATAATGGTTGGTTATACAAGGCTCTCCTGCCTGACACTCTGGGGTCTCAGGTCCCAGCACCACTGTTGGGGGATAAGGTGCCACCCAGGAAAGAGGGATGGTTACAGGCGGGGCTCAGAGAGGTGGAGGCAGGCGGGGCTGACACAGCTGGACCTTGAGCTTGCTGGCTCTCGCCCGCCCGTCACCATGTGATGACCATGTCAGTGTTTCTCTCCTCTCGCTCCTCTCCTCTCTCTCTTCCCCTCTATCTCTCTCTCCCACCTCCCTCTCTCCCCCTCTTTCCTTCTCCCTCCCTCTCATGCCCTGATGTGGATGGATGTTCTCTAATAAAAGTCCAAGATACCTAGAAATAATGTTTTCTCCTCGATTCTTTGCTGAGAAAATGGGTGATGGACCTTTTAGTATTGGGAGCAAACGCTGCCCCCCTTTCCCTTGAAAACCCCCATCGTCCAGGGCTGAGCAGTATTTGGGAAATAATAATAACAATAAATTTACAAATAGCTCTCCAGCCCGAGGCTCTGAGGTCCCAGGTTACATCCCCAGCAACACTGTCAGTCAGAGCTGAGCAAGGCTCTGAGGAAATAATAATAATAGTAGTTGTTTACAAATAGGCTCTTCTGCCTGAGGCCCTGAGGCCCCAGGTTCAATGCCCAGAACCACCATCAGCCAGAGTTCAGGGCTCCGGGTTTTCTCTGTATTTCTCTTTCATTAACATAAAATATAGTAGAAAGAAAGAATGGAAGGAAGAAGGAAAAAAAAGGAGAAATACCCCACCCTCAGGGGAGTCGCTTCCCAGGCGGTGAAGCAGGTCTGCAGGTGTCTGTCTTTCTCTCCCTCTCTCTGTCTTTCCCTCCTCTCTCCATTTCTCTCTGTCCTAGCCAACAATGACAACAATAATAACTACAACAATAAAACAACTAGGGCAGCAAAAGGGAATAAATAAATTTTTAAAAAAAGAGAGAAATGCACTTCCCATGTCCCTTAAGGCCCTGGGTCCCCTGGGGAGACTGGTGCACTGAGGTCAGAGCTCTGCCGTCTGGGGGACACGGCACCTGGGCCAGGGGTCACCTGGGGGACAGGACACCGGGGGGACGGGGCACCTGGGGGACGGGAGACAGGACACCGGGGGGTGGGGGACAGGGCACCTGGGGGGACGGGGCACCTGGAGGGGGACAGGACACCGGGGGATGGGGCACCTGGGGGATGGGGCACCTGGGGGGACAGGACACCTGGGGGATGGGGAACAGTGCACCAGGGGAACAGGGCAGCTGGGGGGACAGGACACCGGGGGATGGGGCACCTGGGGGGACGGGGCACCTGGGGGATGGCGCACCTGGGGGGACAGGACACCCGGGGAACGGAGAAGCTGGGGGGACAGGACACCGGGGGACGGGGCACCTGGGGGACGGGGCACTGGGGGACGGGGCACCTGGGGGACAGGACACCTGGGGGATGAGGGACAGTGCACCAGGGGAACAGGGCAGTTGGGGGGACGGGACACCGGGGGAAGGGGCACCTGGGGGGGACTGGGCACCTGGGGGGGACGGGGCACCTGGGGGGGACCGGGCACCTGGGTGGACAGGACACCTGGGGGATGGGGGACAGTGCACCAGGGGAACAGGGCAGCTGGGGGGACAGGACACCGGGGAATGGGGCACCTGGGGGATGGCGCACCTGGGGGGACAGGACACCCGGGGAACGGGGAAGCTGGGGGGACAGGACACCGGGGGACGGGGCACCTGGGGGACGGGGCACTGGGGTCGGGGCACCTGGGGGACAGGACACCTGGGGGATGGGGGACAGTGCACCAGGGGAACAGGGCAGCTGGGGGGACGGGACACCGGGGGACGGGGCACCTGGGGGGACGGGGCACCTGGGGGACAGGACACCTGGGGGATGGGGGACAGTGCACCAGGGGAACAGGGCAGCTGGGGGGACGGGACACCGGGGGATGGGGCACCTGGGGGGGACGGGGCACCTGGGGGGGACGGGGCACCGGGGGTGCAGGACACCGGGGGATGGAGCATTGGGGGACGGGGCTCCTGGGGGGACAGGGCAGCTGGGGGACGAGGCACCTGGAGGACAGGGGACCTGGGGCACGGGGCACCTGGGGGGACAGGACATCTGGGGGACAGGGCACCTGGGGCACGGGGGACAGGGCAGCTGGGGGACGAGGCACCTGGGGGGCACGGGGTCAGGACACCTGGGGGGCAGGACACCGGGGGATGGAGCATTGGGGGACGGGGCTCCTGGGGGGACAGGGCAGCTGGGGGACGAGGCACCTGGAGGACAGGGGACCTGGGGCACGGGGCACCTGGGGGGACAGGACATCTGCGGGACAGGGCACCTGGGGCACGGGGGACAGGGCAGCTGGGGGACGAGGCACCTGGAGGACAGGGGTTCTGGGGCACGGGGCACCTGAGGGGACAGGACATCTGGGGGACAGGGCACCTGGGGCACGGGGGACAGGGCAGCTGGGGGACGAGGCACCTGGAGGACAGGGCAGCTGGGGGACAGGGCACCCGGGCCCAGCAGCTGGAAGCGATCGGCGCGCGGGCCCACCACGAAGTCCGGCCGGAGCACCGCAGGGAGCAAGGCCAGGGCCGCCCGCCCAGGGGCGCCTCACAGTCCGGGGCCCTCGGGCAGCTGCACCCGCGGACGGTCCGGCCCGCGCCGCCGCCTTCGTCTCGCCCGCAGCAGCCGCGCTCGGGCCCGGGGGCGTGTCCCCTCGAGGCCACGCCCTCCGCGCGCCGGTGGGTGTGGCTCGGGGGCCCCGACAGCCAATCGGTGCCGCGGGGGCGCGGGAGGCGCGACTCACGCGGGCTGCGGCCCCACCTCGCGCCGCGCTGCGCAGCCGGGGGCGTGGCGGCGGCAGGCCCCGCCCAGCGCGTCGGGGGGGCGGGCCGGCGGCGGGGGGCGTGGCGGCGGGAGGCCCCGCCCCCGGGTGCGCGCGCGGCGCGGCGCCCTCCTCCCATTGAGCGAGGTGGGTCGCGTGGCCCGGCGTCGGCGTGACGGTTGGACGCGGGCGCGGCCCTGCGGGTCCCGATTGCTGCAGCCGCTTGTCAGTGTGACGAAGATTGGCACCAGGTAAGCTGTCACTCAAGCCCGCCGCCGCCGCCGCTCGGCCGCCCGGGCCCATCAGTCAGCGCCGCCGCGGAGGGCGCGGGCCGCGGCGCCGAGGGCGGAACTCTGGGAGCGCGGCCGCGCGGCCCCCGACCCCGGCCTGGCTTCCCGGGCGGACGCGGCGCGCGAGCCGCGGGGGCTGGGGGCGGCGGGGGCGCGCGGGGCGCGGGGGCGCGCGGGCGGGGCGGGGCCTGGGCGGGGCGGGGCCGCGGGCGGCGGGGGCGGCGGGGGGCGCGGGGGCGCGGGGGCGACGGGGGCGACGGGGGCGGGCGCAGCTGCCCCCACGGTCGTGGTGTCCGCGGCGCTCCTCCCCGGGGAGCTGGGCTCCTGTGTCCCCCTCGGGGGCCCCTGGACGTTCTCATGAGGGGGGTCGTGGGGGTCCCCGGGGGTCGTGGGGGTCTCGAGTACATGAGGGGGTCCCGGGGGGTCGTGGGGGGCCATGGGGGGTCGTGGGGGTCCCCGGGGGTCGTGGGGTCATGGGGGGTCGTGGGGGTCCCCGGGGGTCGTGGGGGTCTCGAGTACATGAGGGGGGTCCCCGGGGGTCGTGGGGGGCCATGGGGGGTCGTGGGGGTCTCGAGTTCATGAGTGGGTCCCCGGGGGTCGTGGGGGCCATGGGGGGTCGTGGGGGTCCCCGGGGGTCGTGGGGGTCTCGAGTTCATGAGGGGGTTCCCGGGGGTCGTGGGTGGCCATGGGGGGTCCCCGGGGGTCTTGAGGGTCTCGAGTACATGAGGGGGTCCCCGGGGTCGTGGGGGGCCATGGGGGGTCGTGGGGGTCCCCGGGGGTCGTCGGGGGTCATGTGGGGCTTCAAGTTCATGAGGAGGCCCCTCGGGTTCATGGGGTCCCCCGGGGGTCGTGGGGCGTCATGGGGGGGCCTTGAGTTCATGAGGGGGCTCCTGGGGGTCATGAGGGTCTCTGGAGGTCATGGGGGTCTCTCGAGTTCATGAGGGAGACCCTGGAGTTCGAGGGGGGTCTCTTGAGGTCATGGGGGAGTCCCTGGAGGCATTGGGATCCCTGGGGGTCGTGAGAGGGTCCCTGGGGGGGGTCATGGGGGTCCCCCGGAATATTATCCTTGGGGGGCTCTTGAGGTCATGGCGGGGTCCCTGGAGGTCATGAGGTCTCCCGGAACGTTCTTGGGGTCCTTGGAGGTGATGGTGGGGTCTCTGGAGGTCGTGGGGGGTCCCTGGAGGTCATGGTGGGGGTCCCTGGAGGTCATGGTGGGGGTCCCTGGAGTGTTTCTCTTGGGTTCAGGGAAGGTCGTGAGGTCTTCTTGGGGAAGCCTTGGGGTGTTCCTCTTGGGGTCCTGAGAGATCGTGGGTCCAGCCCCGCAGTGTTGGGGTCCCCTGGGCAGTCGTGGGGTGCTGACGGCTGACGGGCGCTTCTGGGGCAGGCCAGTCCCCCGGTCCCCTCCCTGGGGCGCTCAGGCCTGCCTGCAGCAGGGGTCCGAGGGTCCGGGTCCCCTCCCTGGGGCGCTCAGGCCTGCCTGCAGCAGGGATCCGAGGGTCCGGGTCCCCTCCCTGGGGCGCTCAGGCCTGCCTGCAGCAGGGATCCGAGGGTCCGGGTCCCCTCTGGGGCGCTCAGGCCTGTCTGCAGCAGGGGTCCGAGGGTCCGGGTCCCCTCCCTGGGGCGCTCAGGCCTGTCTGCAGCAGGGATCCGAGGGTCCCGGGCGTCAGGTCCCCTGCAAGGCCGAGCTGCCTCCTCTTTCACCAGAGCGCTGCTCTGCCTGGTGCTGGGGACTGAACCCAGGGCCCTTTGTTATGCTGAGTAGTCTGCTACCGGAGTGTGACACTGCTGCAGGGCACTTAGCTCCGCACCCACCCACCGCACTTCCTCCCGGAGACCAAGCCAAAGTCAGGATCAGCATCATCCTGGGGCCAGGCGGACGCGCAGCGGGTTAAGCGCAGGTGGCACAAAGCACAAGGACCGGCATAAGGATCCCGGTTCAAACCCCGGTTCCCCACCTGCAGGGGAGTCGCTTCACAGGCGGTGAAGCAGGTCTGCAGGTGTCTGTCTTTCTCTCCCCCTCTCTGTCTCCCCCTCCTCTCTCCATTTCTCTCTGTCCTGTCCAACAATGATTGACATCAGTAACAATAATAAAAACTACAACAACAACAAAAATAAACAAGGGCAACAAAAGGGAATAAATATTTTTTAAAAAACATCACCTGGGAGTCCGGCGGTAGTGCAGCGGGTTAAGCACAGGTGGCGCAAAGCACAAGGACCGGCGTTCCAACCCCCGGCTCCCCACCTGCAGGGGAGTCGCTTCACAGGTGGTGAAGCAGGTCTGCAGGTGTCTGTCTTTCTCTCCTCTCTGTCTTCCCCTCCTCTCTCCGTTTCTCTCTGTCCTAGCCAACAACGATGACAGCAATAATAACTACAACAACAATAAAAAAGGGCAACAAAAGGGAAAATAAATAAATATAAATTTGTTTTTAAAAAAAAGCATCACCCTCTCCAGTTCCATCCATTTGTCCAGAGAACACAATGTCATCTCTTTTTGATTGTAGAGTAGTATACTGTGTTAAATCCCGTAATTGCTATTACTACTACTTCTCTTTTTTTTTTTTTTTTAAGATTTTATTTATTAATGAGAAAGAAGGAGAGAGAGAGAGAAAGAACCAGATATCATTCTGGCCCATGTGCTGCTGGGGACTGAACTCAGGACTTCCTGCTTGAGAGTCCAGTGCTTTATCCACTGCACCACCTCCCAGACCAAATCCCATATAACTTAAAAAAAATTTTTTTTTACTATATTTATTTGTTGGATAGAGACAGCCAGATATTGAGAGGAAGGGGGGGCCAGAAACGGGAGAGAGACACCTGCAGGCCTGCTTCACCCCTCCTGAAGCTTTCCCCCTGCAGGTGGGGATTAGGGGGCTTGAACCTGGGTCCTATGCATTGTAACGTGCGCCACCACGTGCGCCACCACCGGCCCCCACCCGCCACTTCTACCCAGTCGCCTGTGGATGGGCGTCTCGGCTGCGTCCACTCTAGGCTGTCGTGAACAGCGCAGGGCGGATGCGCCCTTCTAGTGAGCGCTGAGCATCCGCTGGATAAACGCCCCAGTGGTGTCGCAGGGTCACGAGGTGACTCCATGTCTGTTCAGGTCTCCGCAGCGGCTGCCCCCCCCACCCCCACCCCCACCCCCACCCCCCCCCCGTCTGCGTTCCCACCCGCAGGGGGGGCCAAGTCCCTTTTCTCCTCAACCTCGCCAACACCTGTCCTGTCCCGGTGGTGCGTGTGTTGGTGGAAGCCGTCCTCTCGGGTGTGAGGCAGGATCTCTGTCGTTTCCACGGGCGTCTCTCGTGATGAGTGGAGAGGGACATTTCTTCCTGTGTCTGTGTGCGTCTCTTCTTCTCTTTTTTTTCTTTTAAATTTTTTAATATTTATTTAATTTATTTATTCCCTTTTGTTGCCCTTGTTGTCTTATTGTTGTAGTTATTATTGATGTCGTCGTTGTTGGATAGGACACAGAGAAATGGAGAGAGGAGGGGAAGACAGAGAGGGGGAGAGAAAGACAGACACCTGCAGACCTGCTTCACCGCCTGTGAAGCGACTCCCCTGCAGGTGGGGAGCCGGGGGCTCGAACCGGGATTCTTGTGCTTTGCACCATGTGTGTTTAACCCGCTGCACTACCGTCCCGACTCCCTGTGTGTGTCTCTTCTTTAGAAAACTGTCTGTTTCCTTTTTCACCCACTTTTTTCTTAATTAATTAATTATTTTAATTGGGGAATTAATGTTTTAATTCGACAGTAAATACAATAGTTTGTACATGCATAACATTCCCCAGATTCCCATATAACAATACAACCCCCACTAGGTCCTCTGTCATCCTTCATGGACCTGTATTCTCCCCACCCACCCACCCCAGAGTCTTTTACTTTGGTGCAATACTCCAATTCCAGTTCAGGTTCGACTTGTGTTTTCTTTTCTGATCTTGTTTTTCAACTTCTGCCTGAGAGTGAGATCATCCCGTATTCATCCTTCTGTTTCTGACTTATTTCACTCAACATGAATTTTTTCAAGGTCCATCCAAGATCGGCTGAAAACGGTGAAGTCACCATTTTTTACAGCTGAGTAGTATTCCATTGTGTATATAGACCACAACTTGCTCAGCCACTCATCTGTTGTTGGACACCTGGGTTGCTTCCAGGTTTTGGCTATTACAAATTGTGCTGCCAAGAACATATGTGCACACAGATCTTTTTGGATGGGTGTGTTGGGTTCCTTAGGATATATCCCCAGGAGGGGAATTGCAGGATCATAGGGCAGGTCCATTTCTAGCCTTCTGAGAGTTCTCCAGACTGCTCTCCACAGAGGTTGGACCCATTGACATTCCCACCAGCAGTGCAGGAGGGTTCCTTTGACCCCACAGCCTCTCCAGCATTTGCTGCTGTTACCTTTTCTGATGTGTGACATTCTCACAGGAGTGAAGTGGTATCTCATTGTTGTCTTTATTTGCATTTCTCTGACAATCAGAGACTTGGAGCATTTTTTCATGTGTTTCTCAGCCTTTTGGATCTCTTCTGTGGTGAATATTCTGTCCAAGTCCTCCCCCCATTTTTGGATGGGGTTATTTGTTGTCTTGTTGTTGAGTCTGGCAAGCTCTTTATATATGTTGGTTATTAAACTTTTGTCTGATGTATGGCATGTGAAGATCTTCTCCCATTCTGTGAGGGGTCTCTTGGTTTGGGTAGTGGTTTCTTTTGCTGTGAAGAAGCTTTTTAATTTGATGTAGTCCCATAGGATTATACTTGCCTTAGTCTTCTTAGTAATTAGACTCGTTTCACTGAAGATGTCTTTAAAATTTACGCGAAAAGAGTTCTGCCAATATCTGATAGTTTGTGGTCTAACATCCAAGTCCTTGATCCACTTGGAATTTACTTTTGTATTTGGTGAAATACAGTGATTCAGTTTCATTCTTCTGCATGTTTCAACCCATTGTTTCCAACACCATTTGTTGAAGAGACTCTGCTTTCCCCATTGAATAGTCTGAGCTCCTTTGTCAAACATTACATGTCCATAGGTGTGGGGGTCGCCCACTTTTATGTTGTGTTATTTTTGCTTCTTTTGTAGATCTGCCAATTCTGTATATAGATGTTTGATATCAGTCACTTGTCTGTTTGATGTGCAAATATCTTCTCCCAGTTGCTGAGTTGCCTGAATATCCTGCTGTAGTTCGCTTTTGATGTGTATAAGCTCTTTAGTTTCATGGAATCCGATTTATTTACTCTTGTTTTCACTTCTCGTGCCCGGGGGTTGAATCTCCAGATACACCTTTGATGTGAAGGTCCTGCAAAGTTTCACCGACACTTTCTTCTATAAATTTTTGAGTTTCTGGGGGCTGGGGAGACCGCAGAAGATTGTCCTGCCTGAAACTCTGAGGTCTCAGGTTCAGTCGCAGCACCGCCATCAGCCAGAGCTCAGCAGGGCTCTGGTCTCTCTTGTTTTCTCTTTCTATATCTCACTAAAATTATATCTATTTAATTTAGAGTTTCTGGTCTACCGCCCAGCTCTTTAACCTGGTCTACCGCCCAGCTCTTTAACCTGGTCTACCGCCCAGCTCTTTAACCTGGTCTACCGCCCAGCTCTTTAATCTGGTCTACCGCCCAGCTCTTTAACCTGGTCTACCGCCCAGCTCTTTAATCTGGTCTACCGCCCAGCTCTTTAATCTGGTCTACCGCCCAGCTCTTTAATCTGGTCTACCGCCCAGCTCTTTAATCTGGTCTACCGCCCAGCTCTTTAATCTGGTCTACCGCCCAGCTCTTTAATCTGGTCTACCGCCCAGCTCTGTAATCTGGTCTACCGCCCAGCTCTTTAATCTGGTCTACCGCCCAGCTCTGTAATCTGGTCTACCGCCCAGCTCTTTAATCTGGTCTACCGCCCAGCTCTTTAATCTGGTCTACCGCCCAGCTCTTTAATCTGGTCTACCGCCCAGCTCTTTAATCTGGTCTACCGCCCAGCTCTTTAATCTGGTCTACCGCCCAGCTCTTTAATCTGGTCTACCGCCCAGCTCTGTAATCTGGTCTACCGCCCAGCTCTTTAATCTGGTCTACCGCCCAGCTCTGTAATCTGGTCTACCGCCCAGCTCTTTAATCTGGTCTACCGCCCAGCTCTGTAATCTGGTCTACCGCCCAGCTCTTTAATCTGGTCTACCGCCCCGCTCTTTAATCTGGTCTACCGCCCCGCTCTTTAATCTGGTCTACCGCCCAGCTCTGTAATCTGGTCTACCGCCCAGCTCTGTAATCTGGTCTACCGCCCAGCTCTTTAATCTGGTCTACCGCCCCGCTCTTTAATCTGGTCTACCGCCCAGCTCTGTAATCTGGTCTACCGCCCAGCTCTTTAACCTGGTCTACCGCCCAGCTCTTTCTTTAATCTGGTCTACCGCCCAGCTCTTTCTTTAATCTGGTCTACCGCCCAGCTCTTTAATCTGGTCTACCGCCCAGCTCTTTAATCTGGTCTACCGCCCAGCTCTTTAATCTGGTCTACCGCCCAGCTCTTTAATCTGGTCTACCGCCCAGCTCTTTAACCTGGTCTACCGCCCAGCTCTTTAATCTGGTCTACCGCCCAGCTCTTTAATCTGGTCTATGCCCAGCTCTTTAATCTGGTCTACCGCCCAGCTCTTTAATCTGGTCTACCACCCAGCTCTTTAATCCATGTTGACTGGCCCGGTGTGTGGTGCCAGGTGGCGGCGGTCTGGTTCACGTTCTACACGTGGCTGCCCAACGCCCCGGCACCACCTGTTGAAGAGAATGTCTTGCCCCCGCTGAGGGGTTTTGGCCCCTCTGTCATCTGTCAGGCGGGTATGTGTGAGGGCTCATCTCTGGGCTTCGGTGCTGCTCCTCTGATCCAAGCGTCTGTTTTATCCCAGCTCCACACTGTTTTGCTTAGTCTTGCTCTCCAACTTCAGTTGATAACACAAAGCGGTCGTAATCAAAATAGCATGGCACTGGGATCAAAACGCAGCCCCTACCAAGATCCCAGTAAACATTTCAAGGAATATTTCAAGGAAAGTGAACAACTTGTCCAAGGTTTGTGTGGAACCAAAACAAACAAACACATAGCAAAGTGCTTCTGCGAAAAAAAAGGAAAACTATTTTTCTTGGTAGGGGCTGCGTTGAAATTGTAGCTTGCTGTGGGTAGGGAAGAGTGGCCAGTTAACCGTCCCAGGAGCACGGACTGTCCCCCACTTCTGAGTGTCGTCTCTCGGCAGTGTCCTGTAGTTTTCACAGCCAAGGGTTTCACCTCCTTTGTGAGGCTCACCTAAGGCATTTTATCTTTGGGGCTTGTTGTGAGTGGGATGGAGTCTTGTGTTTCCCTGTCCTCCGACTCCGCGTCTGTGTGCAGAGTGTCACAGATCTTACGTGCTTGACTCTGCACCCTGCAGCTCTGCTGGCTTTGTCGCTTGTTTCCAGAAGTCTCTGGTGGGGCCTCGGTGGCTGTCTAAGTCTACTGTCACCCGTCAGTGAAGAGTGAGAACAGCATTTCTTCTTTTCTAGTCCCTGCACCTTTGGTGTCTGTTTCTCGTCTGCCTGCAGTGGCGAGGACCTCAGGAGCTCAGCTCAGCGGGAGGACAGCGGGGAGCCGTCACCTCCTGGTGTTGGGGGGAGAGCTTTCTGCGTTTCCCCGTTTCCCCGTTTCGGCTGAGAATGATGTCAGCTGCGGGCTTGTTGTAAATGGCCCGCATTGTGTTGTGGAATGGTCCTTCTTTCTTCCGTCTTTTTTTTAAGTCTTTTTTCATTATATTTATTTATTGGATAGAGAGCCAAAATAGAGAGGGTAGAAGGGGGCCGGGCGGCGGCGCAGCGGGCTAAGCGCAGGTGGCGCAAAGCACAAGGACCGGCATAAGGATCCCGGTTCGAGCCCCCGGCTCCCCACCTGCAGGGGAGTCGCTTCACAGGCGGTGAAGCAGGTCTGCAGGTGTCTGTCTTTCTCTCCCCCTCTCTGTCTTCCCCTCCTCTCTCCATTTCTCTCTGTCCTACCCAACAATGGCAACATCAATAACAATAATAACTACAACAACAATAAAATACAACAAGGGCAACAAAAGGGAATAAATAAATAAATAAATAAATAAATATTTTTGGGAGTCGGGCGGTAGCACAATGGGTTAAGTGCATGTGGCACAAAGCACAAGGACCACTGTAAAGATCCCGGTTCGAGCCCCTGGCTCCCCACCTGCAGGGGAGTCGCTTCACAGGCGGTGAAGCAGGTCTGCAGGTGTCTGTCTGTCTCTCCCCCTCTCTGTCTTCCCCTCCTCTCTCCATTTCTCTCTGTCCTATGCCTCGGAGCCTCAGGCAGGAGGGTCCTTTTGCAGAGCAAATCCCAGCCCTGGAGGTTGTGTTCACTGGCCCATCAAGGCTGCAGGCCCTTTCCTCCCGCTGTCCCGGAGTTGTAAGGTCCTCACCCTCCGGACTGATCCAGAGGTTCTGGCCTCGCTTAGGAGACCTTTGGAACTCAGCTGAGGGAACAGCTGAGCTGGGCGCAGGACTCGCACCGGGTTCCAGACAGAGACTGACTCACAGGGCTAATAAACCCCCAAGGAATTCTCACGCCTGCTGTTTCTCGGGCCGGGAGCCCTCACGGCCTGGAACATTCCCAGCCGGTCCTGAGCCGCTGCAGTCTGTGCTGTCTCTTCACCGAGGAGGAAACAGTGGCCCCGGGGCCAGGTGCGAGCTCGCCACTTGGGTTAAGTGCCTTGTGGGCTCAGCCCCAGCACCACAGGGGAGGCACCACAGCGTTGGGGGACACTCTGGGCTGCAGTGTCCCTTTTTCCCTCCTTCTCTCCCGGCACCACAGAAGAAACAGCCACTTGCACCATTTCCGGTTGGAGCAGGTATTTCAGGGCTGAGATTCCCGAGAGCAGTTTGCCCTTTGTCTGGCCAGAGCCCTTCTCTCGGGTTGATGGCAGTGCTGGGGATTGAACCTGAACCTGGAACCAGAGCCTCAGGCAGGAGAGGTTTTTTGTTTTAAATTATTATTATTATTTTTTTAAATATCTATTTACTTATTCCCTTTCGTTGCCCTTGTTGTTTTATTGTTGTAGTTATTATTGTTGTTATTGATGTCGTCATTGTTGGATAGGAGAGAGAGACATGGAGAGAGGAGGGGAAGACAGAGAGAGGGAGAGACAGACAGACACCTGCAGACCCGCTTCACCGCCTGGGAAGCGACTCCCCTGCAGGTGGGGAGCCGGGGGCTCGAACCGGGATCCTCACGCCAGTAGGAGAGCTTCTTTTTGCATGATGGCATACAGGACTGCGGGACGACGGGTCCCCTTCCACACGGCACCGCTCAGACCTGTGCCCCCTCCGTCCCCGTATTCCGGCTCGTTGTCGTCTGCAAGCTGGTGTGCGGGTTCCTGAGATTCGCCCGAGCAAGGCCGTCCGTCCGTCCGCAGCCCCGGTCGCGGTGAGGCTGAGCTCGGGGCCTCTCGACCCGCGTCCCGGGCCTGCCGGCCGACAGGCTGCTGACGGCTCCCCTTCCACCCTGCAGATGCCGCGGGCCCCGGACTCCAGATGATGTGAGCGCGGCATCTCCGCCACCATGATGGCCACGCAGACCCTGAGCCTCGACGGCTACCAGGACGGGCAGCAGGTGGGGCCTCGCCACGGGCTCGAACCCGGGGCCTCGCCCCCCGCCCCCGCCCGGGCTGTGTGGTCGTCCCGCGTGCTCCCAGGAGGCCGCCGCCCACGTTGCCCCTGGCCCCCCTCCCCCCCGTGGCCTCTGGAGCCCCCGACACGCACCCCAGGCCGCGGCCTCTCTTCCCCGCCAGGTGCAGGTGATGGAGCTGAAGACGGAGCCGGACCCCGGCTGCTCCAAGCCCGACGTGGAGGGGCTGAGCCCGCCGCCCGGGGGCGCCCACACGCCGATGGACGCCGACAAGCAGGCCATCTACAGGTAGCCGGGCTCTGCCCGCCCGCCTCCCGCATGCTGCCCCTTCCTTCTGCCCCGCTGAGGTGCGTTTATTTGCGCCAGGGGAGAGGACCCTCCGCTGCGGCCAGGCCTGGGGGTCACACTCGGGACCGTGTTTGGGGTACGGGCGCTGGCCTTGGCTCCAGGCAGAAGCTCCGCGGCTGTCCTGTGGTGCTGTGGTCTCTCTCTCTCTCTCTCCCTCTCTCTCTCTCAAGAGTGAAAGCAAAGGCCTGTGGGGCAGAGGATAGGTAGCATAATAGTTATGCAAACAGCTCTCATGCCGAGGGAGTCCCAGGTTCAAGCCCCCGCACCACCATAAGCCAGAGCTGAGCAGTGCTCTGGTAACAAGAGGAGATCCAAGGCCTGTCAGTCCAGAAGGGAAGAGGACACAAACCAGCCAGAAACCTGGGGACTAAAGGGCCTCGGCAGGCCAGAGGGCAGGGCGGGTGGGGGTAGATAGCATAATGGTTATGCAGAAGGAGTCCCAGGTTCAGCCCCCCACACCACCATAAGCGGGAGCTCAGCAGTGCTTGGTAAAAAAAAAAAAAAAAAAAAAAAAATTAAAGAAGGCCATAAGGCCAGAGGGTGCGAGGACACAGAGACAGATGCGACCAATCTCCTCCGGGGGAGCCCCTGCTATTTATTTAGCTATTTATTTATCTATTCCTTTTTGCTGTCCTTGTTTTATTGTTGTGATTATTATTGTTGTTGTTGATGTCGTTGTTGTTGGATAGGACAGAGAGAAATGGAGAGAGGAGGGGAAGACAGACGGGGTGGGGGAGAGACAGACAGACACCTGCAGACCTGCTTCACCGCCTGTGAAGCGACTCCCCTGCAGGTGGGGAGCCGGGGGCTCGAACCGGGATCCTTGAGCTGGTCCTTGGGCTCTGCACCATGTGCGCTCAACCCGCTGCGCCGCCGCCTGGTCCCCAAGGTTTATTTCTCAACAAGCCAGAGAGAACCAAGGCCTCACCGTGCTATGTTGGGCCCTGGGTCTAACCCGGGACCTCTCCGCGCGTAAGTCAGCGCCCGGCCTGCCTCCCACCCCAGGCACCCGCTGTTCCCCCTGCTGGCGCTGCTGTTTGAGAAGTGTGAGCAGTCCACACAGGGCTCCGAGGGCACCACGTCGGCCAGCTTCGACCTGGACATCGAGAACTTCGTGCGCAAACAGGAGAAGGAGGGAAAGCCCTTCTTCTGTGAGGACCCCGAGACAGACAACTTGGTGAGTGGGCGGGTCCCTCCCGCCATGTGCCTCCCGCATCAGGGTGGTGACCTGACAGCCGTGCGGCCCCGTCCCCGTTGTCCCCGGCTGAGGACTCGGCAGGCTCACGGCCCCCGACGGTGAGGAGGGCGCGTCCAGGCGGGCGGCCCATGGCTGAGGAGCTCTTGGGACTGAAGACCTGGAAGCTCAGGGACGGGCTCTGGTCTGGGTCCCCGCCCTGCATCTGGAGACGGATGCTGTCATTGCAGGGCGGTCGGGCGGTGCAGTGGTGACAGTCGACCCAGAGCCCTTTTCGAGACAGTGCCAGCAGGGTAGGGTGGGGAGGGGCCTGTCCTGTTCTGAGTTGTGTCTGCACTGGCCGGGCAGTTCATCCTCCCGGGGGATGTCAGGGCCCCCCCATCCCTGCCCCCACAGATGGTGAAGGCCGCGCAGTGAGGCCCTGACCCCTCCTGTCCCCCAGATGGTGAAGGCCGCGCAGTGAGGTCCTGTCCCCTCCTGTCCCCCCAGATGGTGAAGGCCATCCAGGTCCTGCGGATCCACCTGCTGGAGCTGGAGAAGGTCAGCGAGCTGTGCAAGGACTTCTGCAGCCGCTACATTGCCTGCCTCAAGACCAAGATGAACAGCGAGACGTTGCTGAGCGGGGAGCCGGGCGGCCCCTACTCGCCAGTGCAGGCGCAGGTCCCGGTGTCTGGGAGGAGCCCTCACCCCTGGCCTCTGGTGTTCCCCAGCCTCTTGGTGTCCCGCCTGCCCGCCCGGGGAGCATTCCCGTGGGGTTGGGCCTACACGGTGTGGCCTGGCCGCCGGGACCCTCTCGGTCGTCTCCGTCTGGTCAGGGCCGTGGGCGGAGGCAGCAGCGGGGCGACTCCTCCTCTCACGCCCTCGGGGCTCGGCGGCCTCTGCCCTGTCCGTGTGGCTGTCGGGGGTTATTGGTCATTGGTGACCGGAGCGCCGCCCTGCTGTGGCGCAGACAGTGGTCGAGGGCGAGCTGGGCCTCACGTGCCAGCCATGCCCTGGGCGCAGGGTTCCACCTCCTGTGAGTTGCTGGGCGCCTGAGCTGGGCTGCCAGAGTCCTCCTCCACCGCCAACAGAAGATTTCTTTTTTTCACTGCTTTTTTAAATTCTGTGTATTTATTAATGAGAAAGATAGGACGAGAGAGAGAAAGAACCAGACATCACTCTGGCGCATGCATTGCTGGGGACAGAACTCAGGACCTCGTGCTTGAGAGCCCTGTCCCGCCCTCAGGCTTTGCGGCTCACTGCCTGCCATCCACTGACAGACTCCCCTCTCTCTCTTCTCTCTCTTTCCTTCTTTCGATACTTTGCTCCGTAGGACGGACAGAAATCGAGAGGGGAGGGGGAGATAGAGAGGAAAGAGACAGAGATGCCCGCAGCCCTGCTTCACCGCTCGTGAAGCTTCCCCCCTGCAGGTGGGGACCGGGGGCTTGAACCCGGGTCCTTGCGCACTGTGAATGTGGGCTCAGCTGGGTGAGCCACGCTTGGCCCACTTTGGTCTGTTGAGACTCCTCTCACTGATTGGTTCACTGCTGCCAGCGTCGTCGCTGGGACTGCGGGCTGACTGGCTGTCCTCTAGAGGACGGGGCCTGAGTGACCGGGTGGGTTTTGCACGGGGTAAGGTGTGCACTCTGCCAGACACTCGCTGCCAGTGCCCGAGGCTCTGTCGATCTCTTCTCCCTGCTTTGGTTTTGTGCGGCTCCCGTTTTCTGACTCTTGGTGTGGGAGCGCAGACGCCCAAAGTGAAGCCCGGCGGAGTGGCCACACGCCGCCTGGCTGAGGTGGCCGGGTGAGGCCCGGGGCCCTGTGGGCAGCCCGCTCTCGGGCTGCTGTCCCGTCACAGGGCCTGTCAGCCACCTGGACCCGGCTTCAGGCCGAGGAGAGCGCTCTCCACGCGAGGCTTAGACACGCGCACGGAGACCACGCGCCCCAGGGTGCAGCTGGGTACGGAACCCAGCCCGGGGGTGCCCGCTGCCCAGGGGGTTTCTGGCTGCGGAGAGCAGGTGTGCCGCGAGGCGTGTGGCCTGTGCCGCCCCGGTGTCGGCTGAGCTCAGACGAGACGGTCAAGAGCCTTCTGGAAGCTGGCGGTGCCACGTCCCGGGGCGAACCTGAGGTCCGAGGACTCTCGGCGGCTCGCTGCCTGCCAGTCCTGCTGCCCAGCGTCTGTCCCTCAGCCTCCGCCCGTCCTTCAGCATGCCCCTTGGCATCTGTCTGTCCTCGGCTGCCTTGAGCGGACGGGTGGGCTGCTGACACCCTTCTCCCCCCACAGCAGATGCCCAGCGCCATCACGGGCACCCTCAGCCCGCAGGGGATCGTGGTGCCGGCCTCTGCGCTGCAGCAAGGCAACGTCACCATGGCCGCCGTGGCAGGTAGGACTCTCCTGGCGGATCGCGTCGGAGCCAAGAGGTGCCTTGCGGTGTCCGGCGGGCATCTCGGCCTGGGGTGGGCCACCCCGTGCCCGCAGGGGCCACCTTCCCCGTAAGCCGGCTGCCGTGTGTCTGTGGCCTGTGGGAGCCACGGGGAGGGACAGGTGGACAGTCCCCAGCGAGGGCCCTCAGACCCAGTGCCACCCTCCCACAACCGGCCTGCCCCGCCTGCGTGCGCATGGGCATCACCCACCCGGTAGAGTGCACACCCTGCCCTGTGTGAGCATGTGGGCAGCAGCATGGGTGGGGCCCCTGGGTGCCAGCCGCTGCCTGAGGCGAGACGGGCTCCCTCCCCAGGCGGCGCCGTCTACCAGCCTGTCACCGTGGTCACGCCCCAGGGCCAGGTGGTGACACAGACCCTGTCACCCAGCGCCATCCGGATCCAGAACTCCCAGGTGTGTGCCGGGGGTGTGGGGTGTGGGGAAGCGGGCATCCCCCCGCCGCCCACCCGGCCCCTCACGCCCCTCCCACGGCGCCCGCCCGCCCGCCTGCCCCGCAGCTGCAGCTGCAGCTGAGCCAGGACCTGAGCCTGCTGCCGCAGGACGACGGCTCGGCCAAGAGCAAGCGGGGGGTGCTGCCCAAGCAGGCCACCAACGTCATGCGCTCCTGGCTCTTCCAGCACATCGGGGTGAGCGGGGCCTCGAGGCGGACGGGTGGGGGCTGGCCTTGCCCGGGTGGCGCCCCTCACGTCGCCAGGGGCCTTGAGGACCCTCGGGCCTCTGACGGGCACCGGCACAAGGTCGGTCATCCTGGTGGCCGTTGCCTCTGGCACCTGAGCCGCTCTGCCCGTCCCGAGGCCGCTGCCACCCCCGCCCTCTCGGGGTGGCCCCTCGGCACGGTGGTCCCACGGCCTCTGTCCGGGCTCAGACCCACGACTGTACGCTCACGGGCCGATGCCAATGGACCAATGGACGGCTGCCCCCGGCTCTGGGTCAGAGCCTGGCTCACGACCCTCCCCTCCCCTCCCCCCCCCTCCCCAGCACCCCTACCCCACGGAGGACGAGAAGAAGCAGATCGCGGCGCAGACCAACCTGACTCTGCTCCAGGTCAACAACTGGTAAGGCGGAGGGGTCCTCAGACGGGGGACCCTCAGAGACGGCGTGGGGGACCTCAGAGACAGGGTGGGAGGCAAAACACGTGAGGTGCAGGGTGCAGGCCCAGCGTGTTGTGGGCTTTGAGGTGAGAGGAGCTTCTCCGTGCTGAGCTGGTGGCCACAGGGACAGCCGGGTGCCGTGGGCACTAGATCTGCCTCCCCTCAGCTGAGCCTGGCCTGACGACCCCCGACCCAGGTTCATCAACGCCCGTAGACGCATCCTGCAGCCCATGCTGGACTCCAGCTGTGCCGAGCCGCCCAAGGCCAAGAAGAAGACGGCCCAGACCCGGCCCGTGCAGCGGTTCTGGCCCGACTCCATCGCGGCCGGCGCCTCGCAGCCCTCAGCCGGAGAGCTGGCCATGTCGGAAGGTAGGGCCGGGATGAGGGAGGCCGTCTCTCAGCTGCTGTGGGCTCCCCGGCTGCTGGGCCCGTCCTCTGCCCCCAGACTCGCTCTGCTCGAGGCCCAGGAGTCCTGAGGAAGGCCGAGGGGCCGGGGGCACGGGGCCGCCTGCAGTGACCTGCCTGCAGGGAGGACGGGGGGCACGGGGCCGCCTGCAGTGACCTGCCCGCAGGGAGGAGGACGGGGGGGCACGGGGCCGCCTGCAGTGACCCTGCCCGCAGGAGCCGTGGTGGCCATCACCGCGCCCGTGAGCATGAGCGTGGACGGCCTGCAGCCGCTGTCCTCGGACGGGGCCACCCTGGCCGTGCAGCAGGTGATGATGGCGGAGCAGAGTGACGACGAGTCGGTGGGCAGCTCCGGGGACGGGGCGCTGGCCCCCGCGCACCTCGGGGGGCTGGTGCTGGAGCACGGCGGCGAGGCCCTGCAGTAGGACCCCCGCCTCCGCTGGACCTGGTGGGAGCGTGACCCTCCCTCCCCGACGCCGGCACCCGCCTCCAACGCAGAGAGGAACTCCTATTTTTACCTTGCTGGAATTATTGGATAAAAAGCTATTTTTGTAAATCAGTTACAAATTGGATTCTGACTGCCAAGGACAGCGCTGGGCAGAGGAGCCCGGAGCTCAGGACCCCGCAGGCTCCAGGGTGGGCGGCCCCCGGCCTGACCGCACGCAGGCGTCCGACGGAAGTGTCCAGGGGTCGGGGGCCGCCCGCGAGGACCACGCATCCTCCCAGGCTGAGCCAGGTGCCGGCCGGGCCCCACAGGGCAGCCTCCCCAGGCCGGGCGTCTCCCCCTCGCCCTGTCTCTGGGGGCTCCCCCCCCCATGACTCCAGGAGTCGCCTGCTCAGAGCAGGTGGGGCCAGAGGCTGCTCCCTGCCCTGGGACGGTGGCCGCGAGGACTGGCAGACGCTTCCTGTCAGAAGGTTCCAGGAGCTTCAAGGAAGAACTGGACGGTGTTTTTAATCCGCTGTGGCATCCCTTATTTATAAAGTCTTTAATAATCTCACCCGCAAGCGCTTTAAAGGGCTTCCCTGCTTCCTTTCTGGCCCTGTGGGGCTTCGCCAGGTGACCCAAGACCTTCCCGGCCTGCCCTCCCTCCCCCGTGTTTGGGCAGGGGAGATGTTGGGATCATAGCCCGTCGTGGGTTGGCCTGAGACCCCAGCCACAGGCTCCCGGGAGGGCTCTGGGCGCAGATTGGGCCCTTCTGCCTGCACCCAGGGGGGAGACAGCCCAGGACGGGACCCCTCAGAGGAGGGGTCTTCATTGGTGCCACCAGCCCGGACTCCATGTCCCCACCCCCTGGACGGGCCGAGGCCAGCAGCTACCATGAACTGACAATCTTCACAGTGTTTATGCTGTGCCCACAATCCCGGGTGGGTACCACTCGGGGGGAGGGGAGGTTATGAAGGAACTGATTTATGAAAACAAAAAAATTAAATCTAGAAAGACGCCACGTGTCTCCTTGGCCCCGTTGCCCCCCAGGGGGCCTCAGACCATGGGGCTGCAGCCCTGACCCCAGCCTGGCGCCCCACTGGACTCCCCTCCTCAGGCCATCAGTCACGTCATCCGTCCGAGAAGGAAACGAAGCAGGGCCTCGGGTGCGAAGGGTACACCTGGCAGGAGACGGACCCTTGGCGCCAGGACTCCGGGCTGGGCCTTCAGGCGTGGGCATGCTCGGCCTTGGCCCCGGCCCCCCCCCAGATGTCAGCCTCGGCCAGGGGCCGGAGGCCACAGTACCACCCACCGAGCGGGGCACCCACGTCCAGGCCCGGAGGCTACAGGGTGGGCGACGGGGTCTGGTGCTCATGGATCAGACGCCTGGGCGAGAACAGCTGGACAGACGGGCGGGGAAGCTGCAGCCCTGCCTCCGGCCCGGGCGCCCTGATGGGGCATTACCTCCCAATGCCAGTGTCGGCTGTGCCAGGGCCCTGCTGAGCCCTGGCTGACGGCGGAGCTGGGCTCGAACCTGGGGCTTCAGAGCCTCGGGCAGGGGAGCCTTTTGCAGGCCCTGTGCTGTGTCCCCAACCTGAAGTGAGCGGATCAGTGCTCCTGGCTGAGCGGACATGCTGCCTGCCACAAGGACCCGGGTTCTAGCCCCTGATGGCCTCCTTCGGGGGGAAGCTTCATGAGCGGTGTGGAGCAGAGCTGCGGTGTCTGTCCCCTCCCCTCTCTCGTTTTCTCTATCCAGTAAAGAGATTAAAACGACTCAAGAAAAACAGCCACACAGGCGGGTCTCAGGAGCAGGGCGAGCGAGTACAGGGCCCGCGTGTACAGTAGGACACCACCACCCTAGGGCTGCAGGCTCCCCTGCGTTCCCTCTCTTTAAAAAATCACATTTATTTAGTGGATAGAGACAGCCAGAGATTGGGAGGGAAAGGTATGATAGGGAGGAATAGAGAGCCAGACACCTGCAGCCCTGCTTCACCACTTGCAAAGCTTTCCCCCTGCAGGTGGGGACTGGGGGCTTGAGCCTGGGTCCTTGAGCCCTGTAACCTGTGCGCTCCCCAAGGTGCACCACCAGCACTCTCCTCCTTTTTAAACTTTTTTTTTTTTTTGCCTCCAGGGTTATTGCTGGGGCTCAGTGCCTGCACCATGAATCCGCTGCTCCTGGAGGCCATTTTTTCCCCTTTTGTTGTCCTTGTGGTTATTGTTGTTGTTGATGTTGGATAGGACAGAGAGAAATGGAGAGAAGAGGGGAAGACAGAGAGGGGGAGAGAAAGACAGACACCTGCAGACCTGCTTCACCGCCTGGGAAGCGACTTCCCTGCAGGTGGGGAGCCGGGGGCTCGAACCGGGATCCTTACGCCGGTCCTTGTGCTTTGTGCCACGTGCGCTTAACCCGCTGCGCTACCGCCTGACCCCCTAAACTTTTAAAAATTATTTTATTTACTGGATAGTCAGAAATTACGGAGAAGGGGTGATAGAGAGTGTCTCTAACCCTAACCCTTCTTCTCAATTTATGGCCGTCTCTCTATCTAGTAAACATGATAAAAAAGAAGGCGCAGTGAGGGAGGCAGGCTTCGCGCAGGAGGAATGAGACAGGCTGGTCTGGGTCCCTTTATGTGAAGCACGGGCAGCAGGGCCTTCCTGCCGGCACTGACTCACGATCCCGCGGTCACCTCAACCCCAGGACTCAAGCCGCCGTGGCGTCCAGCTGCTGCACCGGGAGAGGCTGGCAGAGTCCCCATGTAGCGATGCTTCTAAGATGCGGTCTCACTTATTTCTCAAGAGGGATCAAACTCACAGCCTTCTGGTGATGGGTGCTGGAGAAACCAAGTCCCTCCGCCTGGGATTCGGAGTGGAGAAGTCGGAAGGGAAAGCAGGACACTGGCCGACAGGCGACGGTCAGCCCAGCAGGCGCCCCGACACGGCCCGAGGCTGGGGGGCCCTAGGCGCTCCCCGACTTGGTCTTCTGCTCACGCTCCCGGGCCGCCACGAAGTTGAGGAGGTCGATGGCGGTCACCACCCCAAAGACCATCTGTCTCTTGCTGGACACGGCATTGCTCTGGTCTGGAGGGCGGGGGGGGGGGTCAGCACTCCCAGGAAGTGGGGGTCGGCCCGGCCCCCCACGTGCCGGGTCGGACGAGGGCAGCCGGGCCCCCCAAGGTGTCAGCGTCACCCTGAATATTTGGGCTCTGACCCCCACACCCCGTGGAGAGGGGATCTCGCGTGAGGACACCCCACCTCTAGCAGCCCTGGGGCCCCTTCTCTCCTGGTCAGCACCCCGGTTCCCACACAGCAGTGGCCCAGAGGTGCTGGGTGGCTCAGTGGGCAAGAAGGGGTTGCCATGAGCTCCCCGTATCTGCCGGACTCCCCCCCCCAGCAGCTCCACTGTCTGACCCCGTGCTGTGGGGACAGGGCACCCGGAGCCCCAGGAGAAGCGTGCGCAGCCCAGCAGAGGCCGCTCCTGAACCCCGCAGGGGGCGCGGAGGCAACGCGGGCCAGACCAGGCTCCACCGGCACAGAGACCTGGGGCCCCTCCCCGCGCCCCCCACCGCGACAGGCCCGCCCGCCCCGCGCCCCACTCACACTCTATCTGCTCCTGCACCACCAGCGCGAAGTGGTCCACCTCCAGGATGCGGGACAGCTCGCCCAGCGGGGCCGACAGGGGGACCTGCGGGGCTGGCCGTCACTCCCCGTCCACCGCGCCCACCGCCCGGACAGCCCGGCTCAGGGACCCCCCCCCCGCAGCCCCATGACGGCGCCCACCTGCCGGAACTGCCGGTAGATGACCTTGTGGACCTGGTCGGCCGGCCGCACCTTCCCGGCCAGCAGCGAGGACAGCATGTTCCCCAGTGTCACCATGCCCAGGATGACCCTGCAGGCGGGGTCAGGGGTCAGGGGGCGCCCTCCGAGGACCGCAGACCAGGGGCCCCGAGTGTGGGGGGGACACTGACCCCGCCCCGTCCACCACGGGCGCCTGGTCGAAGCCCTTCTCACGCAGGATCTCGATGGTGTGCTCGCAGGTGACGGACGGCAGCACGGTCAGCGGGGCGGCCAGGCTCAGCTCCTGGACCCTCACGTGCCACCACCTGGGGGTCGGGGTCAGGAGGTCGGGGTCAGGGGGGTGGGGGGTGGGGGGCGGGGGGCAGGGGCGGGAGAGCCTGGGGGCTGTCCTCACCAGGGCTTCTTCCCAGAGACGTCCTCCTCCTTCATGAAGCCCTTCTGCAGCATCCAGCGGTCACTCAGGAACTTGGTCCTGGGGGCGGGGGGGCAGCGGGAGTTGGGAGGGTCGGCACTGGTTGGGGGCGGGGGCCGGGGGTCTGGCCCTCGGGGGTGCGGGCGCGGACATGGCGCGGCTGGCTCACATGTAGTTGCGCACGGAGTCGGGCAGGATGACCACACAGCGCTGGTCCTCCCTCAGCTCCCGGGCGGCCTTCACGGCCGCGGCCACCACGCTGCCTGAGCTGCCCCCTGCGGACGGCAGAGTCGCACGTTCCGGACGCTTCCCTGGAGGCTCCCGCGGGGCCCCACCTGATTAGCTGTAGGGGTACCAGGGTCGAGCCCCCGGACCCCACCTGTGGGGGGAAGCCTCACGAGTGCTGGAGCAGGGCTGCAGCTGTCTGTCTTTTTAAAAAAATATTTATTTCCTTTGTTGCCCTTGTTTTATTGTTGTAGTTATTATTATTGTTCTTGGTGGTGGTGTTGGCTAGGACAGAGAGAAATGGAGAGAGGAGGGGAAGACAGAGGGGGAGAGAAAGACAGACACCTGCAGACCTGCTTCACTGCCTGGGAAGCGACTCCCCTGCAGGTGGGGAGCCGGGGGCTCGAACTGGGATCCTTATGCCGGTCCTTGCTTAACCTGCTGCGCTACTGCCCGCCCCCCCCCCCATCTCTTTCTAGCTCCCTTTCCCTCTTGGCTTCTCTATCCAATAATAAAAATGAAGTTTAAAAATCAGTAAACTAGGGGCCAGGTGGCGGCGCCCCAGCCGAGCGCACACATCACAGGGCACAAGGACCCCGGTTCAAGCCCTGGTCCCCACCTGCAGGAGGAAGCTTCACGAGTGGTGACGCAGGGCTGCGGGTGTGTCTCTCTCCCTCTCTCCCCTTCCTTCCCGATTTCTGGCTGTCTCTACCCAATAAATAAATAAAGTTTTTTTAAAAAATCAGTGAACTAGGGGTGCGGCAGGACTACCTAGTACGAGGCCCCGACTGGCCCCTGGCCCCTGCATGAGATGCTGCCCGCCCCCCGTCTCTCTTAGCAAGTGGCGGCGTCCTCATGACCAGGCGACCCTCCCGCTTGGAGCCCAGACACACGCCAGGCAGCCCCTGCCCTGTCTGGGCTCACCGCACAGCAGCCCCTCCTTGGCGATGAGCATGCGGGCGAAGTAGAAGGACTCCTCGTCATTGCTCTTGATCCATCTGTCCACCACCTGTGCGGGCAGGGGCAGGGGGCTCCCTCAGGTGAGTCCAGGGGGTAGGGGGCTCCCTCTGGTGGGTCCAGGGGGTAGGGGGCTCCCTCAGGTGGGTCCAGGGGGTAGGGGGCTCCCTCGGGTCCAGGAGGCTCCCTCTGGTGGGTGCAGGGGGCTCCCTCAGAAGCGTCCAGGAGGCACCTTCAGGCTGCGTCCAGGCCAGGGTAGGGGTGAGGGGCACCCTCCGGCCCCTGTCCTCGCCACCCCCGCGCCCTCCTGAGGCCCTGCCAGCCCCCCCTCCCCACCGGCCGCGTCTTGCCCTCAGTGCCTCCCGCCTGCCCAGCCACCTTGCGGTCCAGCACGGTGGGAATGAAGTCATAGCCGATGCCCTCCACCTCGTAGAACGTCTTCTGCGTCTGGTTCAACTCCTCTGGCTCGGCCAGGATGGAGCCCTCGGGGTCCACCCCAATGATCTGCAGAGTCGGGGGCTCAGCGCCCACGCCCCTCACCACCAAGCAGGAGCCACCAAGCAGGGCGTCCAGACCCCTCCCCGCCCTGCCCCGCCCCCGTCCCTTGCCTGGCAGCCCGGGCACCGCTCCTTCAGCTTCCTGGCCAGGCCCGTGATGGTGCCGCCCGTGCCCGCCGAGGCCACCAGCATGTCCACCTTCCCTGAGGCGGGAGGGTGAGTTCAGCCGGCTGGGGGTCCCCTGCATGCAGCCCCCAGCCCCACTGGCTGTCCGCTCCGAGACGCAGAGAGGGAGCCACCAGGCGGCGCCCAGTGAGCCGTCTCCCCAGCGCTGACCCTGCCGTCCCCCCGGAGCCCTCCCACCCCCACCAAAGGACGCTTCCCGAGTCCAGTCTCCTGCTCCAGTGGAGCACAAGGACCCGGGTTCGAGCCCCAGGTCCCCACCCGCAGGGGGTGCTGAAGCAGGGCTGCAGGGGTCTCTCTGTCTCTCAGTTTCTGTCTATCCGAGAAACAGATAAATAAATCAAACATGAAGAACCTAACAACAGAGGAAGAGATGCAGTGGGCCGTGGTGCCCTGGCTTTGCCCAGCACCCACCTCTGGTCCCGCCAGTCGTGTCTGGGCAGCAGACAGGCCCCCGCGGGCAGCCGTGGGCAAGGGGAGGGCTACTTCTGCCAAGCAGGGGCTCTCGCCCAGAACACGCCTGCCTGGACGTGCCCCTGGCTCTGCCTGCATCAGCCTGAGTCCAAGTCTCAGGAGCCGCCCCCAGCTCCTTGGGGTCCAGCCCACGGGCCCGGGCATGAACGCTGGCAGCGTATCTGGGAGCCTCTGGGCGGGGCGGGCACCCTGCCCGTTGCCCTGTCCCGAGCGAGGACACCGGACGCCGACTCCAGCTCCCAGAGTGTGAATGAAGGCCCAGCCCTGGGGGAACACAGTCGCCCCGCCCAGCACCCGGCTCCCTGCCAGACGCCCAGGCCCGAGGTGGGGGGAGTGACGGGGCGGGAGCCCTGCTCTGGGGAGGCCTGAGGAAGGAAGGCTCAGCGGGAGAGCACAGGACGGCGCGTGGGGGGCCCTGGGTTCGATTCCCGGCGACACACAGGCCACAGCGGTTCTGGTCTCCCCCCTTCTCTTGCTCAGGAAACAGAAAAAGCTTGGGCGACGGTCGAGAGCGGCCGGCCTCGACGTGAGCGGGACCCGGCCTCAAGGCCCAGCACCGCCAGCTGGGCCGTCCGCAGCGAGGGGAGGCTCTGGCACAGTGGCCCTCCCCTTCCTTCCTTCCTCCTCCCTTTCCTTCTTGTATTTTCTTACAGTTTCCCTTTTATAGCTTTTTTTTAAAAAAAGAAAAACAAAAAAACTTTAACTCGAAAGGACAGAAATTGAAAGGGAAGGGGGACAGAGAAGAGAGACAGAGAGACGCCTGCAGCCCTGCCTCACCGCTCCTGAAGCTTCCCCCCTGCAGGTGGGGACCAGGGGCTTGAACCCGGGCCTTGCGCACTGTAGTGTGTGCGCTCAACCAGGGGTGCCACTCCCTGCCTGGCCTTTCTTCTCCTTTCCTTGCCTTTCCTTTCTTTCTCTTTTGCCTCCAGGGTCACTGCTGGACTCGCGCCTGCACCAGGAATCCACTGCTCCTGGAGGCCATTCCCCCCCCCCCCCTTGTTGCCCTTGTTGCTTTTTCATTATTATTACTGTTGTTGCGGTTATTATTGTTGTTACTGATGTTGTTGTTGTTGGATAGGACAGAGAGAAATGGAGAGAGGAGGGGACGACAGACAGACACCAGCAGCCCTGCCTCACCGCTCATGAAGCTTCCTCCCTGCAGGTGGGGACGGGGGCTTGAACCGGGATCCTTGCGCTTCGCACTATGTGCGCTTACCCTGGTGCGCCACCACCCGGCCCCCCTCCCCTTCTGATTGCCTCCAGGGTGACTGCCGGAGCTCGGCGCCAACATTGCAGCAGCCTCTCTCTCTCTCTCATTTTATCTGCCAGCACAGAGAGAAATGAAGAGGGGAGGGGGGCAGAGAGGGGAGAGACAGAGACACCTGCAGCCCTGCTTCCTCCCGCAGGCGGGGAGCTAGACCCCAGCCCCTTCCCTCTGTCCACCTGAGGAGCCTGTGACACGCGGCCCCGGGTTCGATCCCTAGCAGGGCGGGGAGCTGGATAAAGGGCTCTCCTGGGACACGCACGCACACACGTGTACACACACGCGCACGCACGCACCGTCACACTGCTGCAGGATCTCCTCAGCCGTCTGGTCGTAGTGGGCCAGGGGGTTGCTGGCGTTGCGGTACTGTGGACAGACAGACAGACAGACCGGGCTCAGGCCCAGGCCGGCCGAGGAGAGAAGGGGCTCGCTGGCCCTCCCGGGGGCACAGGGCAGGGGCACAGGAGCCCGCCGCCCTCACCTGGTCCAGGATGTGGGAGTTGGGGATCTCGTTCTTCAGCCTCCACGCGACCCCCACGTGCGACTCCGGGGAGTCGAACCTGGCGTTGGTGGGCGTCCGCACGATCTCGGCGCCCAGGGCCCGCAGGACGTCCACCTGCGGGGCACGGCGTCCTCAGCTGCCCTCCCGGGGCCCCAGGAGCCCTCCGCCGCCGCCCGCCCGCCCGCCCGCCCGCCCGCCGCACCTTCTCCAGGCTCATCTTCTCCGGCATGACGATGATGCAGCGGTAGCCCTTGACGGCCGCGGCCAGCGCCAGCCCGATCCCTGGGGACGCGCACGGGGCTGAGGGGGGCCCGAATGTCGGGGGGGGGGGCCGGGGCGGGCCGGGGCGGGGCCGGCGGGACTCGGGGGCCAGGAGGGTGCGTCCACCGGCTCCGGGGCACAGGCGCCCGGCCTCACCCACGCCTGGTGGGGGCGCCGGACCTTTCAGGGGGTCACAGGTTTGTGGGGTGAGGACTTGAATTTCGGGGCAGAGGCGGAGTCGGGGCTGCCGTGTGCCCCTACATGCGGCACCCGCAGCAGAGGTTTCCGGCTCGAACCCCGAGCCCCCAGAAAGGAGGGCCTGGCACCACGTGCGGGCACCCTGGCGCCGGGGGAGGCCCTGGCCCTCTCGCTCCGCCGGCCCGGCCGGACCCACCTGTGTTTCCCGACGTGGGCTCTATGATGGTGTCCCCCGGCCTGAGGGCGCCCGCCCGCTCCGCGTCCTCCACCATGCGCAGCCCGATCCGGTCCTTCACGCTGCCGCCCGCGTTGAAGTACTCGCACTTGGCCACTGCGGGACACGGTCACTGGGCGGGCCCCGGGGGACGGGGAGCGGGACCCCACGTGAGGGGACGGGGGGGGGCGGGGAGCAGGACACCCACGTGAGGGGCCCCAGGGGGCTGATGGGAGCGGGACCCCCATGTGAGGGGCCCCAGGGGGCTGATGGGAGCGGGACCCCCACGTGAGGGGACCCAGGGGGCTGATGGGAGCGGGACCCCCATGTGAAGGGACCCAGGGTCCCAGCCATGGCTGACAGGTCACGCGGCCCCTCTGAGAAGCCACCCGGCCGCCCGCGAAGACACTCACGCAGCTGGCACTTGAGGCCCTGCTCCTTGCCGACCCGGTTGATGTGCACCATGGGCGTGTCCCCGATCTTCCCGAGGATGTTGGGCAGGATCTTGGGGCTGCTCTCCCTGAAACGGGGCCCAGTCATCGGGAAGCCACCGCCTGGGGCAGGGGAGCGGCGGCTCGGCGGGGGAGGCCCCGGGTTCGATCCCCGGCCCCGCAGATGCGGGAACGGAGCGGTGCTCTGGCCTCTCGCTCTTAAGCTGCACGACGTGAACTGGGGCTGGCAATCGGCACAGGGTCTGCAAAACAGTCTCCTGCCAGAGGCTCCGAGTTCAATTCCCAGCAACAGAGGGCTCAGCAGGGCTCTGCTGTCTGTCTTTTTTTCTCTGCACCTCTTTCATTAAAATTAACAAATGGGAGGAGCCGGGCAGTAGCGCGGCAGGTTAAGCGCAGGTGGCGCAAAGCGCAAGGACCGGCGTAAGGATCCCGGTTCGAGCCCCCTGGCTCCCCACCTGCAGGGGAGTCGCTTCACAGGCGGTGAGGCAGGTCTGCAGGTGTCTGTCTGTCTCTCCCCCTCTCTGTCTTCCCCTCCTCTCTCCATTTCTCTCTGTCCTGTCCAACAACGACAACATCAATAACAACAATAACTACAACAATAAAAGGACAAGGGCAATGGTCCGGGAGGTGGCACAGTGGATAAAGAATTAGACTCTCAAACATGAGGCCCTGAGTACGATCCCCAGCAGCACATGTGCCTGAGTGATGTCTGGTTCTTTCTCTCTCCTCCTATCTTTCTCATAAATAAAATCCTAACAAACAAACAACAACAAAAACAAGGGCAACAAAAGGGAGTAAGTAAATATTTTTTAAAAATTAAAAAGGGACAAAATGACCAGAAATGATGGATTCGTAGTGCTGGCCCCAAGCCCCAGCAGTAACCCTGGTGGCAGGAAAAATATAATAAAATACTTTAAAAAGGGCTTTGGCGGGGCCGGGCGGTAGGTAGTGCAGCGGGTTAAGCGCATATGGTGCGAAGCACAAAGACCGGGCAGCGCCAGGATCCCGGCTCAAGTCTCTCTCTCTCTTTCTCTCCCTCCCTCTCTCTCTCCCCCCAGTGGGAGCTGGAGGGGGCATCGTGCGAGCCCAGAGCCCCAGGGATAACCGTGGTGGAAAATAAATAAAATCTGTTTGAAAGCCCAGCCCAGCAGCCCAGCCTGGAGTCTGTCGGGGGGAGCTGGCGACCCCCAGAAACCAACCCTCACGGAAAGGTCCCCCCACTCGCCTCAGCCTCGGAAAACGCCTGCAATCTGTTCTCAGAAATTGTTTAGCTATTATGTCAGAGGGGCCGGGGCACGTTCAGCTCTGGCCCACGGTGGAGCTGGGGCTTGAACCCAAGGCCTCTGGCAGCAGAGTCCCGCGCTCCCCACTGAGCACTCTCCCTGGCCCCACCTCTGCCAGCTCTCATAGGCCTTATTTTACTCTTTTATTGGATACAGAGAGAAATCAAGAGAGAGACAGAGAGGGGAACACCTGCAGCCCTGCCCCACTGCTCGCGAAGCTTCCCCCTGCAGGTGGGGAGCGGGGACTTGAACCCGGGTCCTTGCACATGGTGACATGTGCACTCTACCGGGTGCACTACTACCCACCCCCGCTTCTCACAGGGAGCCAAGGATTGAACCCAGGGCCTCAGGTGTACAAGCTGGCTCTCCCCACTGAGCCACCTCCCCAGCTATTCAGTCAGCGGCCCGGACCACCTGGCTTCGTCCCCTGGTCACAAGACCATTTCTGGGGTGGGGGAGACAGCATAACGGTTATGCAAACAGACTCTCATGCCTGAGGCGCCTAAGTTCCAGGTTCAATTCCCCACACCACCATAAGCCAGAGCTGAGCAGTGCTCTGGTGTTTCTCTCTCTCTCAAAAATAAAATAAAAATAGGGAAAAGGGACCATTTCTGGGGCAGTCTGCGGTCAGGGACAAGGCCGCCCGGAATCACTCTGGGGACGGTTTCCAGACACAGGCTGGACGTGACCCCAGAGCAGCGGCCCCGGGACCTGGGCTCCTGCCCGCCAGTGCCAGCAGTTTCCGCACCCAGGGGTGGCAGGCCAGCTGCGGGCGGCCCAGGGCTGGGCGGGATGGGAGGGTGCCGGGTTCTTCTTGAAGAGGGGCCCCCAACCCCCCGGCGAGGGCTGCACCTGGGCCCACCCAGAACCCCGGAAGCTGCCCCCACCTGGACAGATGGACACTGGACGGCAGAGAGAAGCTGACACGCCCCAGCCCTCAGACGGGGTCCCGGGGGCTCACACAGACGGGGGAGGCTCAGGTGGGGGCTCTGGGGGCCGTGGGCTGAGGCTCAGGCCGGGCGCCAAGGTCCAGGAGGCCGCGGGAGGGAGCCGCGGTTGACTCATTAACCAGCGAGAGCGGTGGGGGGGACCCCACGGGGAGCCCAGTCACTGGCCAGCAGGCTGGGGCGGCCGGAAGGGGGCGGCGCAAAGGAGGGGCGCCGACTGCGGGGGGCCGGGGCCAGAAGGTGACCCGAGCTTGGCAGCCGGGCTCTGTGGCCCCCAGACAGCTGGGCAACCCAATTCCCGCCCACGACTAGCTCAGAGCAACCCAGACACCTCAACTCCTTCACCCCGGCCCCGCCGGCTCATCCTCAGCCCCTCCCCACCCCTACACAGGGGCCCAGCGGCTGAAACTCCCCAGCTTGCCCGCCACCCCATGGCCTCAACGGCCACCTCCGGGGAGCCAGCACCCCAGGGAGGCAGCACCCAGGGATCCAGCACCCCAGGAAGCCAGCACCCAGGGAGGCAGCACCCAGGGATCCAGCACCCCAGGAAGCCAGCACCCAGGGAGGCAGCACCCAGGGATCCAGCACCCCAGGAAGCCAGCACCCAGGGATCCAGCACCCCAGGGAGGCAGCACCCAGGGATCCAGCACCCCAGGAAGCCAGCACCCAGGGATCCAGCACCACAGGGAGGCAGCACCCCAGGAAGCCAGCACCCAGGGATCCAGCACCACAGGGAGGCAGCACCCCAGGGAGGCAGCACCTCAGGGATCCAGCACCCCAGGTAGCCGGCAGCCTGTCAAGGGCTAGAGCTGGGGGGTTACGCTCTGGGGGTCAGCCTGTGACATGCGGGTGTCATACCCGGCCACACCAGCCCCTCCCTCCCCAGGACTCTGGCCCCTCCCTGCCCGGGCAGCCCGCCAGACTGGCACAGCTGCCCATGCCCCCCCCAAACCTTGGCAGGCGGGTACATCCTGCTGGCCTGAGGCCCAGCCCCCACCTCCCGGATGGGAAACGGGCACAGCACCCCTGACCCCACCCCCACAAACTGCTACACGGACACAGACTCTGGGGCAGTGAGCGGGGGTCTCCCAGGGACTGAGCCCCAGCACCCAGGAAGGCAGGCACAGGCCACAGCGCCAGCTGGGCACGGGGACACGGGCACGGGGACTCACAAGGCCACGTGGCGGTGCGGAGAGTCTGAGGCGGGCCGGCCCAGCTTCCAGGTGCAGCGGCTGGGGGTGTCGGGCCGGACCCACACGGGCTCCTCACTGCTCGGGCTCCCCGGGCCGGGCTGTCCCCCAGAGAGGTGGGGGCACCCCCCGGAGCCCTTCTCCAGCTGTGGGGTCTCAGAAGGCATGCTGGGACCTGGGGAGGGAGAGAGAGGCGTCGGCTCCCACGCCCGGCTGGATCTGAGGGAGCCTGAGCCCCCCGGGGTGCAGCCCTCCCGTCTCAGCAACAGCAGCCCAGGCAGAGAGCTGTGAGCCCGCCGGGCGGCACCGCCTGGCCAGGCACCCAACCCCGGTCGTCCCCGCACACTGCAGCCCAAAGCGCCTCTACCCAGTCCCCACACTCAGAGGTGAGACGAATGAGCACATACAACGGGGCTGTGCACCCAGTGGAATATTACACAGCTGCGAAAAGGAGGAAGCTGTGCAGAGGAGAGGTTGCAGAGCTGCTGGGGTGTGGGGCCTACAGGCCTGTGGCTCTGGCTCCCTGCCCTGTGCTGCGTGCTGGCTTCTCTCTCTCATGGGAAACTCTCTACCCCGTTTAAAATCACTCTTTAAAGGGGAAAAAAGAGGAGGAGGAGGAGAAGGATGGTGAGCTATTCTAGCTCCCTCTGCCTCATAAAGAAACCTTTTTTAAAGTACCCCCGTGACTTGGGGAGGCAGCACAGGGGCTCTGCAGACTCTCCTGCCTGAGGCTCTGAGGCCCCAGGTTCCATCCCCAGCACCACCAGCAGCCAGAGCTGAGCTGAGCAGGGCTCTGATCTCTCTCTCCACCAGCAGCCAGAAGTGAGCAGGGCCTTGGTGTGTCTCTCTTTCTATCACTTCGTCTGTATCTCTCTCGTTAAAATAAGTATTTAAGACAATAAGTAATAAAACGAGCAAAAAGTACATCCGCAGAGCTAACAGACTGCCCTTATGTAAACCTAAAGTCCACTAAGTCACCGATGAGATTATATTACAAGGAGCCAGGCAGGGGCGCACCTGGTGAAGCGCTCACAGCACAGGGCGCAAGGACCCAGGTTCAAGCCCCCAGCTCCCCACCTGCAGGGAGAAGCTTCACCAGTGGTGAAACAGGGCTGCAGGTGTCTGTCTTTCTCCCTACCCCCGCTTTTCTCTCTGTCTCTATCCAATAATAAGCAAATAAACAGAATCTTAAAAAAATCATATTCAGAGGTCTGGGAGGTGGTGCAGAGGATGAAGCAGTGGACGGGGAAGCGTGAGGTCCTGAGTTCAATCCCCAGCAACACATGTACAAAAGCGATGCTGGTTCTTCCTCTCTCTCTCCTTCTATTTTTGTCGTTAATTAATAAATAAAATCTTAAAAAAGGGATTGGGGCGGTAGCGCAGCCGATTAAGCGCAGGTGGCGCAAAGCGCAAGGACCGGCATAAGGATCCTGGTTCGAGTCCCCGGCTCCCCACCTGCAGGGGAGTCACTTCACAGGCGGTGAAGCGGGTCTGCAGGTGTCTGTCTTTCTCTCCCCTCTCTGTCTTCCCCTCCTCTCTCCATTTCTCTCTGTCCTAGCCAACAACGATGACATCAATAACAATAATAAAACTACCAAAGGGAATAAATTAAAAAAAAAAAGTGAAAAGAAAACCATCATTAAAATATGAAAATAAAGGCGGGGCAGACAGCACAGTGGTTATGCAGAGAGACTCCTGCCTGAGGCTCCAGAGGCCCAGGTTCAAGGCCGGCACCACCATCAGCAAGAGCTGAGCAGGGCTCCTGTTAGAGACAGGAAAGAAAGGGTGGGGCAGATAGCACAGTAGTTATGCAGAGACTCTCCTGCCTGAGGCGCCAAAGCCCCAGGTTCAAGTCCCGCAATACCGTAAGCCAGAACTGAACAGAGCTCTGATGAAAAAAAGAAAAAACAGGAAAATACGCAGCCGGCCAGGGAGGTGGCAGTAGGGGGGTAACAGGTGGGGCTTTGGCCTGTCTGTCTCTCTCAGACCCAGGGCCGGCTTGTCCAAAAATCCAGTGGGCAGCAGCACAGGGGCCCCAGCCTGGGGGAGAAGGCTCAGGTGTGGACGCCCAGGAGGTGGGGTCCCCCTGCTGCGCCCGGGACCCCTGCTCACGGCTGGAAACGGCGGACGGAGGGAGCTGTGGGTGTCGCCGGCGCCGCGGAGCTGGGTCGAGCCCGGCTCCAACCTCGGGGACGGGCCGGCAGGGCAGGACGGCGGCCGGGGGGCCGGGTCCCTGCAGACCTGGCTCCTCGTGGGTGAGGGGGCGCCTGGGCACGGCTCCCCCAGGGACAGGACGGACCCCAGGCCTGGGCCCAGTGGGCAGAGCAGGAGGCCCCGCCGGGTTCAGCGCCCGCAGCGCCGGCCGGCACTGGGGCAAGGAGACTCCTTCCTCCTTCCCGGCACGACAGCTCGCAGCTCTGGTGGGCGCTGCACCCTGGGGCGGTGTTTTTGTTTCGTGGTGTTTTACTAGATCCCTGCTCAGCTCCGGCTGGTGGTGGTGCGGGGGTCCAACCTGGGACTTTGGAGCCTCGGGCACCCGCGAGCCGGCCCCCAAGTCTGTCTGTCCGTCCGTCCGTCTGCACCCGCGTGCCGGCCCCCAAGTCTGTCTGTCCGTCCGTCCACTGCACCCGCGAGCCGGCCCCCAAGTTTGTCCGTCCGTCCGTCCACTGCACCCCTGTGCCGGCCCCCAAGTCTGTCCGTCCGTCCACTGCACCCCTGTGCCGGCCCCCAAGTCTGTCTGTCCGTCCGTCCACTGCACCCGCGTGCCGGCCCCCAAGTCTGTCTGTCCGTCCGTCCACTGCACCCCTGTGCCGGCCCCCAAGTCTGTCTGTCCGTCAGTCCGTCTGCACCCGCGTGCCGGCCCCCAAGTCTGTCTGTCCGTCCGTCCACTGCACCCCTGTGCCGGCCCCCAAGTCTGTCTGTCCGTCCGTCCGCACCCGCGTGCCGGCCCCAAGTCTGTCTGTCCGTCCGTCCGTCTGCACCCGCGTGCCGGCCCCAAGTCTGTCTGTCCGTCCGTCCACTGCACCCGCGTGCCGGCCCCCAAGTCTGTCTGTCCGTCCGTCTGCACCCGCGTGCCGGCCCCACAGCCCGGGGAAGTCGCGCAGCTCCCGGGCGCAGGCCAGGCGCCGGGCGGCCCCGGGTTCGAGAAGCGAGGGCGCCGAGGCCCAGGAGCCCCCGCGGCAGCCGCACCCAGAGGCCCCCGCTCCCGGCGGCGTGAGGCGGGTGGGGTCCCGGGGCGCGGGCGGCAGCGGGGACCCCGAGCGGGCGGGGGAGGCTCACCTGGGCGCGGCGGGAACACGGCGACTGCGGCGGCGGCGGCGGGGACACGCGGGCGGGGGGGCGGCCGGGGGGCGGGGCCCGGACAGCCAATCGCAGGGCGCGCGCCCCGCCCCCACACGGAACCCCGCCCCCGGCTCCCGCCCCGCCCCCCGCCCCTGAGTACCCGCCCCTGCAGCATCCGGGGACCCCCATCCCGACCTGAGTACCCGCCCCTGCAGCATCCGGGGACCCCCATCCCGACCTGAGTACCCGCCCCTGCAGCATCCGGGGACCCCCATCCCGACCTGAGTACCCGCCCCTGCAGCATTCGGGGACCCCCATCCCGACCTGAGTACCCGCCCCTGCAGCATTCGGGGACCCCCATCCCGACCTGAGTACCCACCCTGCAGCATCCGGGGACCCCCTTCCACCCATCAGTACCCACCCTGCAGCATCCGGGGACCCCTCCCACCCATCAGTACCCACCCCTGCAGCAACCGGGGACCCCCATCCCGACCTGAGTACCCACCCTGCAGCATCCGGGGACCCCTCCCACCCCTGAGTACCCGCCCCTGCAGCATCCGGGGACCCCCATCCCGACCTGAGTACCCGCCCTGCAGCATCCGGGGACCCCCTCCCACCCATCAGTACCCACCCTGCAGCATCCGGGGACCCCTCCCACCCATCAGTACCCACCCCTGCAGCACCCGGGGACCCCCATCCCGACCTGAGTACCCACCCTGCAGCATCCGGGGACCCCTCCCACCCCTGAGTACCCGCCCCTGCAGCATCGGGGACCCCCATCCCGACCTGAGTACCCGCCCTGCAGCATCCGGGGACCCCCTCCCACCCATCAGTACCCACCCTGCAGCATCCGGGGACCCCTCCCACCCATCAGTACCCACCCCTGCAGCACCCGGGGACCCCCATCCCGACCTGAGTACCCACCCTGCAGCATCCGGGGACCCCTCCCACCCCTGAGTACCCACCCTGCAGCATCCGGGGACCCCTCCCACCCATCAGTACCCACCCTGCAGCATCCGGGGACCCCTCCCACCCATCAGTACCCACCCCTGCAGCATCCGGGAACCCCCATCCCGACCTGAGTACCCACCCCTGCAGCATCCGGGGACGCCCGCCCCCAGAGCACCTCACCCCTCCAGAGTCGCGCCCCGCCCCCACCCTGCAGCATCCGGACCCGCCTCCTGGACCCCGCCCCTCCCGCGAGCCCCACGCCAGGAACGCCCCCACCCACCTGCCGCCTCCCCGCCCCCACCCCTTCCCGGCACTGCCCTCCCCCACCTGTCCTCGCCCTGCCCTTCGCGACCCTCCCCGCACCCCCCAGTCCCGCTGCCCCGGAACCCCTCCGCCCCCCGCCCTCCGGGCCCCCTGATCCCCCCCCTCGTCCCCCGGTGCCCACTCCCCCCTCCACTGGGTGGCCCCCCGCTCCCCGGGTCCTCCCAGCCCCCAGGTGCCGCCCCCCCAGGTGCCCCCACCCCGCCCCCGGCTGCCCCCCCAGCCTCCCTGGACGCCCCCAGCAGGCGTCCCCCCCAGGACTCCCTGTCCCCCCCACCCTGTGAGCCCCCAGGTCACAGCACCCACTGCTGACCTTGACCTCGACCTTGGCCGCAGGGGGAGGGGCAGGGAGAGTCCCTGGGCCGCGACAGGACACCCGGCAGGGCCCCCGGCCCCTCCGCACCAGCTCTGGGCTGCACTCAGGCTTGAAAGGCCTTTGCAGAACCATTATGCTGTCTCCCCAACCCTAGTGTGTGTATTCATCCATTCATTCATTCATTGGATAGAAACAGCCAGAAATTGAGAGGGGAGGGGGAGATAGAAGGAAAGAGACAGACAGACACCTGCAGCCCGGAGGCCGCCCCAGGCCGCAGCCCCTCCTCCCTCCCCGGTGCAGGGGGTCCGGCTGTCCTGGGGTTTCCTCCTTACCCCCCCACCCGCCCTGGTACTCGCCGGTCGGGACACTTGCCACATCCCAGGCCTTGTTCTAGAAACTTCTCGCCTAACAAGAGCCTCTTAGCCGCCGGGAAGAACTGCTAAAGGTCATCCCGTCACAGACGGGGAAACTGAGGCAGGAGCAGACAGCGGACTTGCCCGGGGCGTATGGGGCGACAGGACGGGCCCGAGGCAGTGGCCTCCCGCCTGGTGCCCTGAGCACCTGCCCAGGGAGGCTCCTGGCGTCTCAGCCTGTATCTTTCACACGGGCCAGCGACCTGGGCTGCCAGCCGCTGAAAGGAAAGGGACGTCTGGGATTGCCAACAGGTGCCTGGACTCGTGCCCTGGGCAGGCGGCTGGTGGCCTCCTGTGGGGAGGGGCGGCTGGCCCCACAGAGCCTGGCACCCTGGATGGCATGGCAGGGGACCGGGAGGCTGCAAGGACACCGTGCCTTGGCGTTTCTGTCTATCTGTCCCACCTGCAGGGGAAGCTTCACAGCTCCTGAAGCAGGGCTGAAGGAGTCAAATTTTCTCTCTTCTCCCTTCCTTCTCCAGAAATTCCCTTCTTTCTCTATCACTGAATAGACAGAAATTGAGAGGGGGAGGGGAGATTGAGAGGGAGACCTGCAGCCCTGCTTCACTCGTGAAGCTTTCCCCCCTGCAGGTGGAGACCGGGGCTTGAACTCGGGTCCACGTGCACTGTAATGTGAGCGCTTCACCAGGCGCCCCACTGCTTGACCCTGCTCCTTTTTTTTTTTTTTATTGTGGTTATTGATGTCATTGTTGTTGGATAGGACAGAGAGAAATGGAGAGAGGAGGGGAAGAGAGGGGGAGGAGAGGAGGGGAAGACAGAGAGGGGGAGAGAAAGACAGACACCTGCAGACCTGCTTCACCGCCTGTGAAGCGACTCCCCTGCAGGTGGGGAGCCGGGGTTCGAACCGGGATCCTTATGCCGGTCCTTGGGCTTTGCGCCACCTGCGCTTAACCCGCTGCGCGACCAACTCCCATCTTTTTTTTTTTTTTTAAGATTTTAAAAATTTATTAGTGAGAAAAATAGGAGAGAACCAGACATCACTCTGGCACATGTGCTGCTGGGCATCAAACTCAAGACCTCATGCTTGAGAGTCCGAACAAAGCCTTATCACTGTGGCACCTCCCAGACCACTTCTCTCTTATCCACAATAAAGCTTAAAAAAAAAACATCAGAGAGAGAAGACAGAGTGACAGGCTTGAGGGTTAGCATACAATGCCCCTCCCTCCCCAGGGGCTGAGTGGCCCTCAAGCCCAGGGCTGTGTGGATGGTGAGCAGAGTGCTGGGCTAAGTCCCCCTGGGCTGTGTGGATGGTGAGCAGAGTGCTGGGCTAAGTCCCCCTGGGCTGTGTGGATGGTGAGCAGAGTGCTGGGCTAAGTCCCCCTGGGCTGTGTGGATGGTGAGCAGAGTGCTGGGCTAAGTCCCCCTGGGCTGTGTGGAGGTGAGCAGAGTGCTGGGCTAAGTCCCCCTGGGCTGTGTGGATGGTGAGCAGAGTGCTGGGCTAAGTCCCCCTGGGCTGTGTGGATGGTGAGCAGAGTGCTGGGCTAAGTCCCCCTGGGCTGTGTGGATGGTGAGCAGAGTGCTGGGCTAAGTCCCCCTGGGCTGTGTGGATGGTGAGCAGAGTGCTGGGCTAAGTCCCCCTGGGCTGTGTGGATGGTGAGCAGAGTGCTGGGCTAAGTCCCCCTGGGCTGTGTGGATGGTGAGCAGAGTGCTGGGCTAAGTCCCCCTGGGCTGTGTGGATGGTGAGCAGAGTGCTGGGCTAAGTCCCCCTGGGCTGTGTGGATGGTGAGCAGAGTGCTGGGCTAAGTCCCCCTGGGCTGTGTGGATGGTGAGCAGAGAGTGCTGGGCTAAGTCCCCCCAGACCTCCCCAGCAGAACCAGAGGCTCTGAGGCCCCCCATACCCTAGAGTCTTCTCAGCAAAGGGGCTGCCAGGAGGGACCCCGTTTGGAGGTGAGGCCCCAGGCCCCACACCTGCCGGTGCCTCAGAGGCAGGACCCTCCGTGGAGCCCTCAGCCCCAAGGGCACCGGCACCCAGGTCAGAGCGGCTGCGGTGAGGTGACTCTGGCCTGTTCCCTGCCGGGGTGGCTGCCAGGGAAAGCGGGCACCTGGAAACTTCCGTGACGTCACCGAGCGGTCAAGGGGCAGGGGCAGCGAGGGGACGCGCTAGGGCCCCACTTCTGGCTTGGATCCCGGGGCCCGTGCCGGCAGCCGGGACTCAGGACAGTGGCTGGGCATCCTGGAGGCTGGGGGGCGGGGGGTGAGGGTACTAGGGGGGTGCTTGGACCTGGGTCGCTCACCTGCAGACAGGTGGACTCTCTCTCCTTTCCTATCTGCTTTTCTTCATTGTTATTGCAGAGACAGAGAAATTGAGAGAGAAGGGGGAGATAGACAGACAGACACCTGCAGACCTGCTTCACCGCCTGGGGAGCGACTCCCCTGCAGGTGGGGAGCCGGGGGTGCGAACTGGGATCCTAACCAGTCCTTGCGCTTTGTGCCACGTGCTTAACCCGCTGTGCTACCACGCGACTCCCTTTTTCTTCTTTATCATGAAAACTTTTCCCTCTAGAACCTTTTTTTTTTTTTTTTCTTTCCCTCCAGGGTTATTGCTGGGCTCGGTGCCTGCACCATGAATCCACCGCTCCTGGAGGCCATTTTTCCCCCTTTTCGTTGCCCTAGCTGTTGCAGTCTCGTTGCAGTTATTATTGCCATTGTTGACGTTGCTTTGTTGTTGGATAGGACAGAGAGAAATGGAGAGAGGAGGGGAAGACAGAGAGGGGGAGAGACAGACAGACACCTGCAGACCTGCGTCACCACCTGTGAAGCGACTCCCCTGCAGGTGGGGAGCCGGGGGCTCGAACCGGGATCCTTACGCCGGTCCCTGCGCTTTGCGCCACGTGCGCTTAACCCGCTGCGCCACCGCCCGACCCCCTAGAACCTTCTTGAAAGCGGTTTTCCCCAGAGCCCTGCTCAGCTCCGACTCAGCTGGTGTTGGAGATTGACCCTGGGACTTTGGAGACTCCGTGTGAGTCTCAGCAGGGGTGCACCTGGTTGAGCGCATGTTACGACGCCCAAGGACCCAGGTTCAAGCCCCTGGTCCCCACCTGCAGGGAAAAAGCTTTGGGAGTGGTGAAGCAGGGCTGCAGGGGACTCTCTCCTGCTTCCCTCTCTGTCCAGAATAAAATATACTGGTGCACTGCACCGAAGTCAAGGACTCTGGGGGTGGGTACAGGTCCTGAACAGGATGGCAGAGGACCCAGAGGGGGTTGGACTGTTCTGTGGAAAACTGGGAAATGTGACACACGGACCAACTACTTACTGTGTTTTACTGGCGACTGTAAACCATTGACCACCGATAAAGAAATAACAAATTCTGGGCAGGGGCAGACAGCATCATGGCTATGCAAATTGACTCCTTTGCCTGAGGCTCTGAAGTCCCAGGTTCAGTCCCCGGCACCGCCATAAGCCAGAGCTGAGCAGCGCTCTGGTAAAAAAGGAAGACCTGGTGGTGGTGCCAGAGGGACATCGCTTCTCGCGGCTGCTCAGAAAGGAATCTAGAAAGGGAGGGGGAGGGAAGCCTGCTGCCAAACTGGAAGTTGAGGCTCATGTTGGGGGTGTGCAGCTGTTTGCTCGGACTTAGGAGACAGGGTGCTGTGTAAGGTGAGGCCTGTAAGAGTTCCTGGCAGGGCCCGAGGCCCCAGAGGCAGGGCACAGCCTCACCAGTCACTCACTGGGGCCCGGAATTTTTTGGTGGCACCGGAGTCTTGCACGAGTGACGCCACTGGTCTCGGCCGGTTCCCCCCAGACACACGCTGCAGCGCTGCCCTGCCAGCCATGGAGCTGCCCCTGGTGCTGCGGGGCTTCTCTGGGGAGCTGGGCCTTGGTAGACGCTGAGCCCCCCCCCCCCCACACACACACCTGAGGAGCTGCTCTGGCCGCTGTTCCCCATTTAGTTTTGCTGATTTCTGCCTGCAGGGTCATCGCCAGGGCTGTGTCCCTGCGCCCCTGCCCTGTTGCTGGAGAGGTGAGAGGGAGACACCTGTAGCCTGCCCAGCGCTCCAGGCCGACCCCCAGCACCGTTCCTCCTGCCCCAGCCACTCGGCTTTCTGGACTGTTCTCCAGGCAGGGCACCGCCCGGACGGCCGGGCCGAGAACCGGGAGCTGAGGGCACCCACGGGCCAGGCACACAGGGCGAGGGCGCCCACAAGCCTGTCAGGCCCACTGCAGAGCAGCCAGAGCCGAGCAAGGAAGGGAAGCCCGGGACTGCTGGACTGGGTGCCACACGGGGCCAGCCGGATGCAGCCCTGGGCAGGGAGACTCGGGTTCAAGACTGGCCTCCACCTCGCTGGAGGAAAGGCTCCACCTGCTGGAGGCGCCGGGGCCTGGGCGTGCTCCCCCACCCGGCCTCAGGGGCCAGCAGACCCCGGAGACCACGCCAGGACGCCAGAGCACTACGAGCTTTATTCAGAAACCCTCTTTTATCAATTTTTAAAAAACTCCCACGGTGAAGGTGTCCAGTCTCGGCAGACAATAAAATCAGCTCAGAATCGGCCCGACCGCTCCCGGTCCCGCGAGCGCCTCCGGTCCCGCTCCCGGCCACCGCCTCCCCCGCCGCCGCCGCCGCCGCCTCCGCGCCCGCGGTCCCTGGACCTGGAGCGGCGCTCGCGGGACCTCGACCGGGACCGGTGCCTGTGGGGACAAGACGGGACAGTGAGACTCGGGGTCGCGGGGGGGGGGGGGAATGACAGTGAGACTCGGGGCCTTGGGGGGGACAGTGAGACTCGGGGCCGCAGGCAAACACTCACTTCTTGCGCCGGCGGCCGTACAGCTCCCGCCGCAGCTCCCGCGAGATGGGCTTCAGGTGCATGAAGTTGCAGAAGCCGCCCCGCGTGCACTCCCTGCGTGGGGCAGGCAGGCGGTGTCAGGCCTCAGCGGCACCGGGATCCCCCCTCTCCCCCCCCCCGCCCCATCCAGCCGGCCCGCCCCGCGGGCACCTACCCCATCTCATACTGGCGGCAACAGGCTTCCCGGAAGTCGGTGACCGGGGACAGCTCGGCGTGGATGGGCTGCCCGTTGAACCAGCGGTTGTTGAGGTCGATCACGGCCTTCTCCGCGTCCTCCTCGCGGCGGAACTGCGAGACGGGAGAGCTGACCCCGGACGCCCCGCGCCCGCCCGCCCCCCCTGTCCCCCGCCGGCCGGCCGGCTCACCTTGACGTACACGTTCCCCACGAGGTGGTCGCCCAGGTTGTCGCACACGTTCATCTCCTCCACCTCACCGTACTTCTCCTCCATCTCCGTGAAGACCTCCTGCAGGGTGGACGGAGGGACGGACGGACGGGCTCAGGGACCCCAGTGGCTGGCGGGGAAGGGCTGCCGCCCCCGGCCGGGCCGCGACTCACCTCGAAGAACTCGTCATAATGCTCCTGCATCTCCACGTCGCTCACGGCACCTGCGGGAGACACGGGCCCGGCGGGTGAGCGGCCCCCAGCGCCCCAGGTCCCCGCACGTCCCCGCACGCGGCAACGCTGACCGCCGGCCGCAGGGCCGCCCCCCGAAAGCCTGGAGTCGCGGCCGCCTTCCTCCGCGTGCGGGACAGCCGCCCCGAGACCCCTGCGGCCCCCAGCCTCGCGGCACCGCGTCACACGGGAGGGGCGGTTTGGCAGAGGACCAGAGTCGGGGCCTCCCTGCGGCTGTGCCCGCCGCTAAGCGGGGGGTCCCCGGGTGGCACACCGGCTACGGCACGGGGCCGCCTCGTCCGTGCAGCCTACCCGGCCTGAGGAGGAGGAGGCTGGCCGGACCCTGCCCCTCGCACTTCTGATCCCCCCGGGAACTGGCCGAGTCGGACCCGAAGCCCGACGGGGTGGGCCTGGCCTAGGGTGCCAAGGCCGAGTCGGTGCGGACGGTCTGCGAGCCAGACGTGGCTGAGCCTCCAGGGAAGAGGAGGAACCGACGGCGGGAAGCCCGTCTCCCCCTGGTCTCGGCCCCGCAGACGGGGCTGCGGAGAGGCCGCCACTGAGTCTGAGCCCCTGTACGCGGCGGCCGCCGGCCTTCACCTTCACAACACGGGCACACGGCGCTCCTGTCGCATCACCCAGCCCCAGCGTCGCAGTCTGGACACCCAGACGGGGTCTCTCGGCCCACAAGAGCCCCGGCAGGAAAGTGGACAGAACCCCCCACCCAGCCTGAGGGCAGCACCCGTGAGCAGCAGCTGTGGGGACCCCCACGAGCGGGACGACCCTGGGGACCACCAGCCCGGAGCGGGAGCCTCGGGGCTGTAGCCACAGCGCCGGCCGTGCCGCCCCAACACTCCGCTCGAGGTGAGAACCGGGGCTGCGCCCTCGGCGACAGGCCAGCCCAGCCTGGTGCCCGCGAGCACCTGTACCGCCCGCCCGCCGCACTGTGCCCAGGCCCGAGGGCAGAGCTGCAGGAAGCGGACGGATACCAACGCGGCGGGCGGGCGGGGGTGGGGTGGGGTGAGTGTAGCCGGGAGCCCCGCGCTCGGACCCCTGTCTCGACTGTGCCCGCTCGAGGAAGCTCCACCCCAGAGCGGAGTCCAGTGGGAAAAAAATCGCAGCAACTTTAAAAAAAAACAAAAAAAAAAAAAACAAAAAAACAAAAACACATCTCGGAACAGAGTCATCTTGGAGCTCCGTCAAGCAAGGGGGCATTGGCGCCTCTGCCCAGGAGGGGGCACGGCTGGACCCTCGGGCCAGGGACGGCTCCTCCTCCTCCTCGGGAGGCCGGACACCACGGCGCACGCAGAGCAGGGAGGTGGAGCTGAGCTCTGCCGCGCAAGCCCAGGGAACGGGGAAGGAACTTGGGTGAACTTACAGCGCAAACCGTCAGCAGACTGGGAAGAGTTTTGAGGGTTACGGTAAATGTTCAAGAGGGCAATGGTCTGAAATACAAAACGCAACAACTTTATATTACGGAAAATCGAGCGAAAACACTTCACCGGTTTCCTCGTCGATCGTCCACGGCGGAGACTCGGTGCTGGAAAAAGAGCGAGTTATTTTCTCCACTTCCTAGAGGAAAGACGGCCCGCCGGGACACACGCCCACCGGGCGACTTACCTGCCGGTTCCTACACAGTGCTAAGCCGGGCGGGAGCGCGAGAGCTTGCCAAGTGCCAGGGGCCCGCCACTGTCAAGGCCAGTGACGCAGGGGCGGCGCCCCGGACGCGGACCCGCTGCCAGGTGTCAAGCTCTGGCCTCCGCCACCTCGTCCTGCTTGAACAGCTCAGAAGCCAGCACTAGTGCCAGTTAAGAGCGGGCTCTTTGATACCATGTCTGTAAAAAACTTTCTCCAACTGTGGGACTTACAGTGTGAGCCGTCAGCCGTCTGTGCACTGTTTTGGGGGTTACGATAGATGTTTTGAATCAAGATGGTCTGCGGGGAAAAAAAATAAGAAGGGGAATTCTACTGGTTGCTGTGCTTATGCCAGACAACGCAGAGACGACTTGCTCGCGAGGCTAAAGGCTGGTCTGCTGGCCTGCTGGTCTGCTGGACTCCGGCCCTGGCCGCGGGCGCGAGCATCATATTATGGAAACAGAGTTCGCGTACCGAGGGACTCAGGCCGCCTCGCTCGGGGCGACCGAGGAGAAAGAGGCTTTGAGCGGCCCCACAATTTGGAGAGTCTGGGCGCAAACCGGGGGAGCTCGGCACTAGGCCTCGTCCTCTCTGCTTCAAGCTAGCGGGCCCTGGTGCGGGCAGGCCGGCGCCCCGCACAGAAGCAAGGGTTCAGAAGCCAGATGCCCGGGTCCGTGCCGTGTGCCAGGCTCTCCGGCCGCTCGGCCGGCGGGGATCGGAGCCCGGAACACGCATTCTCGCTCTCTTGGCGGGGCCTCTGTTTACATAATACAATAGCTCAAAACTCCGGCTCTTTTCAGATCCTTCTTTTAAGGGAAAAAGATGCTTTTAGCCCTTGCGCTCTAACCGGATCAGGCAGACTCGAAACCTTACATTGTACCGTTCTTCTCAAGACCAAGTTGTCTGAAAAAACAAACCACGTTAGTCACGTTAGTAGGCCAGCAGATCACATGACTCTCCACGTCCAAAGAACCCAGGGGCTCCAGCTGCTTCCGCCCAAGCCGCACCTCTGGAGACGGGGGCTTGGAGCGCCCCGCGGGCGGCCCCACGCAGGTCCCCACCGGGCCCCACATCTCCCCCGGGGGATCCAGCAGTGTCCCGAGAAGACGCTGGAAGTGGGGGACGGGGTCAGTTACGTTCAGGCTGCTTCCGGCAGGCTAAGCGAGGGGCTCGCGTGGGGCCCCGGATACTCAAGGGTGACCCTGACCTGACGGGAAGGCGGCTCGGAGGAAAGCACGGCAGGGGCCGGGCGGTGGGCGGCACACCGGGTCGAGCCCCCGTCCGTCCGAGGGCCTGGGTTCGAGCCCCTGTTCCCCCTGTCTGTCTGTCTCTCTGCCCCGTCAAATCGGAGGAGGAGCGGGGGGGGGGGGGGGGGGAGGCGTCTAAGGAGCCGGAGGCTCCAAGTGCAGAACCAGGGACGCGGGGCTGGGCCCAGAGGGGAGCGCGGGTGCTTCCTCCTCAGCGGGGAGGGAAATGAAAGGGGGGAGCCCGGCGCTCAGAGCACCCCCGCGGGACCACCCCGGTGCGGCAGAAGCCGGGGGCAGAAGCGGGTTCCTGGCAGAACCGGCCCGGGCGGCAGGGGCCCCACGGAAGGAGGCACCAGGGGCGCCAGCCGACACTCGGGACTTAATGCCTGGGGCCGGGGCGTGCGTCTGTCTGTCTGTCTCCTCTCTGCATTTCTCCGTCCCGTCCGGCCGCAGTGACAAGCACAACGGGGGCGACAAAGACGGGGAAACGGCCTGGTGGGGGGGGGCGGTGGGTCTGCGGTGCAGCCACCGAGCCCCAGCAATAACCCTGGAGGCAAAACAACAACAACAACAACAATAATAATAGGTAAAAAAAAAAAAAGAACAAGATGTCTCCGCACAGGGGCCACGGTGCACCCCGCACCCCCCCCCCACGGCTGTCTGTCCGCATCCCACAGGCGGAGAGACCGACGGACGCCCCGGCGGACACGCACCTGGCTGAAGGTCGGCTTGTTGTGCAGCCGCGAGCATCTGTCCCCGTGGCGGCAGGCCCCGATCTTGAAGTAGAAGGAGCAGTTGACTCTGCGGGGAGACACGCGTCACCCGGGCCCGCGCCCGCCCGCCCGACGTCTGTCTGGCTGTCTGTCTGTCTGTCTGTCTGGCTGGCTGCCTCCCCTCGGGATTTCCATCCTCCGGCCACCGGGGAAGGGCGTCTCTCGCGCAGAGACGGGGACGGGGACGGGGACGCGGCGCAGTACTGTTACCGGCGCCGCTGTTGTTTCCCCACGGCGGCTGGGCGGGGGCCGGCGGGGCTCGAACCCCGGGCGCGGGAGTCCGTCTGCAGGTGCCCGCGCCGCCTCCGCGGCCCCGCTTTGCTCCCCGCTCTTTTCTAGCTTTCTAGCCTGACCCTGTAGGCTGCCCCCTCCTGACGCCCTGGTCGCAGTCACTATTGTTACTGACGTCGTTGTTGTTGTTGGGCAGGACAGAGAGACGTGGAGAGAGGAGCGGAGGACAGAGAGGGGGCGAGACAGACAGACGGACGGACGGACGGACGGACGGGCACCCGCGGACCTGCTGCACCGCCCGTGAAGCGGCTGCCCTGCCGGCGGGGCGCCGGGGGGGCCCGAACCCGGATCCTCACGCGGATCCCCGCGCCGCGCCCTGCTCGGCCCCGGCTGCCGGCGGAGCTGGGACCCAACCCGGGGCTCCCGGGGCTGTTTCGGAGGCCGGACGCGCGGGGAGGACGCGCCGGGTCGGAGCCCCGCGAGCACAGGCCCCGCCGCCCACGAGGCCGCGCACAGGCTCCGGGCCCCGCGCCGCCCGCCCGCCCCGCCCGCCGCCCGGGCCCGCGCGCCGCCCCTCCCACGCCCGCTGCCCGCGCCCCGCTGCCCCGCGCCCCGCTGCCCGCGCCCCGGCCGGCCGCCCCGCTCACTTGTCTTTCTCGGTGCCGAAGATGGAGGCCAAGTACTCCGCCATTTCCCACCCGCCTCGGCCGGCGCCGCAGACCAGGCAGCGCGACGCCCGCGGAAGACGTCACTTGTACGCGCCGCCGCCGCCGCCCTTAAAGCGGACGCGCGCCGTCCAATCCGGAGGCGCGCCGTCGGCGTGTGGGCGTGGCCTGGGCCGCGCGCGGGAGGCGGTTCCCGGCGGTTCCCGGCGGTTCCCGGCGGCCCCCGGGGCCCGCGGCCGCCCGCGCATGCGCACCGCGACCCGCGCCGGCCGGGCGCCACTGCCGGGGGCGGGGCCGGGGCCGGGGCCCTTGTCGCGGGGGGGCCGCCCGCCTCTGCCGCCGCCGCCGCTGCGGGGCCGCCTCCCGTGGGGTGTCCGCCGCCCCTGGGGTCGCTGCGGGGCCGGGGGCGCCCCGCACTCTGCGACCGAGCCGCACGCGCTGTGTCGCCCGGCGCTGCTGCGCTCGGACCTGGGGCCGCAGAGCCCCGTCCTCGCAGCGGCTGCCGCGGGAGCCGGCCCGGGAGCCCGGGAGCCCGGCAGCCCCGCGCCTCCTCCAGCTCGCCCTCCTTGATGTCCCTCTTCGCGTGTCTGCAGCATTCGCTTTCCCTCTCGTCGCCCTTGTTGTTTTCTTGTTGTGCTTATTATTACCGTTGTTGTTGATGTCGTCGTTGTTGGACGGGACAGAGAGAAATGGAGAGAGGAGGGGAAGACAGAGAGGGGGAGAGACAGACAGACACCTGCAGACCCGCCTCACCGCCTGGGAAGCGACTCCCCTGCAGGTGGGGAGCCGGGGGCTCGAACCGGGATCCTCACGCCGGTCCCCGCACCTCGCACCACCTGCGCTCAGCCCACCGCGCCACCTTCTTCGTCCCTCTGTCTGCCACAGGCCCCTCTCACTCAGACAAATCGCCCTGCGCCCGCGGCGGCCAGAGTGACGGCGGCGTCTGGAGCACGAGGACGCGAGTTCAAGGCCCCGCCCGGGGCGGAGGGAAAAACCACGCGGGAGATGCCCGAGGCCCTGGGTCCGACGCTGCCTGCGCAGCCGCCCAGCCCGGCCGAACCTGCAGGAGCCGGAGGCCCGGCGAGATGGAGAAGCAGGAAGACCTGGGTGCAGGGCGGCGGACGGCTCAGCGGTCACGGCTGCTGCGGTGCGAGGCTCGTCCCTCCACCCCGGCCGCAGGGCTCAGCAGGGCTCACTCACCCGCCACCCCTCGGCCTTCGGGGTGGCCTGCCCGGCGCTGCGCTGCACAGCGGCTTCTGCGGACTCTCAGCCAGAGAGAGACGGGCTCCAGCCCCCGGTCGGCCCCCAAAGCAGGGCTGCAGGCGTCTCTGTGTCTCTCTCCCTCTCTCCCTGCTCCACGTCTCTCGCCTGTCAAAGAAAAGAGGAAAAAAGAAGAAACGGCCACTGGGATCAGGGGATTTGTAGTACTGGCAGTGAGCCCCAGCAGTGACCCTAGTGGCAATAAAAAAAAAAAAGAAAAAGAGGAAAAAAAATTTATATCAGTGATTTCAAGATTGTGAAATTACAGAGGGGCTGGAGGAAGACGGGATAATGGTTATGCAAAGAGACTTTTCCGCTTCTGCCTGAGGCTGCCAAGTCCCAGGTTCAGTCCCCTGCACCACCATAAGCCAGAGCTGAACAGTGCGCTCGTAAAATAAATAAACAAATAAACATTAAAATGAAAAAAGATCAGAAATATAATCCCACACCGCTTCCCACCACCAGAGTCCCGCGCCCCACCCTCTGCAACGCCGCCACCATATTTCTCCCAGGGCACAGACACAGCAAGGACACATACATGAGTGCACGGATGTGTTTCCCTGATATATTTATTTATTCACTTTCCCTTTTGTTGCTCTTTTTTTTTTTTTTTTTTTTTACCAGAGCACTGCTCAGCTCTGGCTTATGGTGGTGCGGGGGACTGAACCTGGGACTTCAGTGCCTCAGCCTTGAGAGCCTCTGCATAACCATTATGCATATCTATGGCATAATCCCCGCCCTATATTTTTTTATTGTTGTACTTATTGTTATTATTGATGTCATCATTGTTGGACAGGACAGAGAGACATGGAGAGAGAAGGGGAAGACTGAGAGGGGGAGAGACAGACAGACCCCTGCAGACCTGCTTCACCGCCTGGGAAGCGACTCCCCTGCAGGTGGGGAGCCGGGGGCTCGAACCCGGATCCTCACGCCGGTCCTTGTGCTTTGTGCCACCTGCGCTCAACCCGCTGCGCCACCACCGACTCCCGTGTTTTCTCTTTTTCAAGTTTCAGTTCTCTGTGTCCCACCTATGAGTGGACCCCGCAGCCACCCTCCCCTGCCCTCCCGCTTGGCACAGCAGCTGCCAGGCCCCGTCTAGCCTCACTGGCATCGATGTCTTTAAAGTGCCAGGATGAGTCCACTCAGCATATGTCCCACTTCTTCCTTCCTTTCTTTCTTCCTTCCTTCCTTTCTTTCTTTTTTAATTTTCATGGGGGCCAGGCAGTCTCGCAACGGATTAAGCGCACATGACACAAAGCACAAGGACCTGCGCAGGGTTCGAGCCCCCGGCTCCCCACCTGCAGGGGCGTCGCTTCCCAGGCGGTGAAGCAGGTCTGCAGGTGTCTGTCTTTCTCTCCCCCTCTCTGTCTTCCCCTCCTCTCTCCACGTCTCTCTGTCCTGTCCAACAACATTAACAACAATGGCAATAATAACAACAAGGACAACAAAAATGGGGGAAAATGGCCTCCAGGAGCAGTGGATTCCTAGTGCCGGCACTGAGCCCCAGCTATAACCCTGGAGGCAAAAAAATTCATTTATAGAGACAGAAATTGAGAGGGAAGTGGAGATAGTGATGGGGAGATACGGAGAGACACCTGCAGCCCTGCTCCGCCACTCGTGAGTCGAGCGCTTAACCAGGTGCGCCAGGCCTGCCCCCAGCTCCTTTTTTTCATGTTTACGGAACTCAAAGTAGTTATTTGAACCCACTGGAAAAGGCCCCCGACTCTAGCCACATACTCCTCATAGAATTCCTTCTAATATTTTCAGCTTCTTAATTTTTATTGTCTGTATTTATTCATTAGATAGAGACAGTCAGAAATAAAAAAGGAAGGGGGAGACAGAGGGAGAGAGACACCTGCAGCCCTGCTTCACCACCTGTGAGGCTTCCTCCCTGCAGGTGGGGACGGGGGCTTGAACCCGGTTCCTTGTGCCCTGTAATATGTGCGCTCAACCAAGTGCGCCACCGCCTGGCCCCGTGTATTCAGCTTTTAACCAGGAAAATGCACAGGCGGCACCAGGGCCGCCGCTGGGCCGCTGGGCAGATGGCTGACCGTGTGGAGGCTGACGTCTGTTCTTACGCACTGGTTCTCTTAGTCACACCTACTTTTTTTTTTCCGGACCCCTGCTCAGCTCTGGCTTATGGTGGCCCAAGGGATTGAACCTGGGACTTGAGAGCCTTTGGCATGTGGGTCTGTTTGCAGAACCATTATGCTGTCTACCTCCCCACTGACACCCACATCTATCACTACTCCCAGTGTCCTTTTTCTTCTCTCTCAGATAAGAGAAACAGCATCTGGCTTTCTCTGATGTTTTTCAGATTCTCTTCTCTCTCAGTGGTGATATTAAAAAAAAAAGATTCCTGATGACAAGTGTTTCTAGTCCTGATGGAGTTGGGGTTCAGAGCCCTCTGGGCATCTTCCCCTGACATTTCTCCCCCTCTGGGAGTCTGGACCCAGATTCTCTATGCGGAGCAGAAGGTGGGAGTTGTGGCTTCTGTCACTGCTTCTCCACTGGACATGGGTGTCGGCAGGCGGATCCACACCCCCAGCCTGTGTCTGTCTGTCCCTAGTGGGGCAGGGCTCTGGGGAGGGGAGGTTCAGCGACACATGGGTGAGGGCGTCTGCCCAGGGAGGTCAGGATGGTGTCATGGCAGCACCTGCAACTTGGTGGCTGAAAGGCGGTAAGATATATAGCAGGACAACGTTTTTAATAAACAGGCACCGTAAAGCAGGAGTAGGGCGGATCAGAACAGGATCTTAGGGTGGAAGGAAGCTAGGAAGTCTACTTCAGGAATGGTCGTGGGGGCCCTGACTTTAGCAATCTTTGTTTGAGCTTGACAGCTAATATGGAGGTGAACAAAAATGTCATCTGGGAAGATGGTGTCAGAGTTGAGAGAGAACAGGACTAGAGAGCTGCATCCGGGCAGAGAGCAGCTCCCAGACGTGAAGAAAATATATAAATACCATAACTATAAGCCCCATTGATTGACCCAGGGCCCACGTCTGTTCACGTTCAGCACAGGAGCCCGTGTGCCCTCTGCGTCCGTCAGTCTGAGCTCGCAGTCTGTGGTCACAGCGGGAACCTTCCAGGCTGCTCTCATGTCAGGGCCCGTCTTCCTCGAGGGGCAGAGCAGGCTGAACAGCCTCCCTACAGAGAGCGGGGAGTCCCCACATGGCTGCTCTGCAGTGAGGGCGGGTCCTGGGGAGGCCCCAGGAGGGTTTGTGATGACGGTCCTGAGGGACGTGGCCAGTGATGGTGGAGAGAGGGGCTGTTGTTGGTATGCATGAGACCCCTTCTGTTTCATTTGGCTTAAATCCCCCCTGCTTAACACTATTCTATTTACATAACCACTGCATTCTATTTACATAACCACTGTTAACAAGTTCCACCCTCCCTCCAGGGCATTTGTGGTTCAGTGATAGGATTCTCGCCTAATCTGCCCCCTCCTTGTCACACTCTGATTTTCACCAGTCACTTTTCTCTCCACCCTCTCTCTCTATGTCACATCCTGTTTCCACCTTACTTGGCAAGTATATATAAAGACAGCATTGTGAGTTTTACAGTACTGTACTTTGAGTTTAGCTTAGCTCGTCTTAGATTGTGCTGCGTCCTGCATGAATAAAGAGATACTGCGTACAACCCAGCCATGAGTCCCTGGTCGTCTGTTACCCACCCGTGAAGCTAGCCCAGCGAAAACAACCTAACCCGTCGAAAACAACAGGCTGTTAGAGGCCTGGGCCCATTCGTGTCTGGGTGGGAACCCCAGGATCCCCTGACTAGGCCCCGGTGATGGGGTGGCCTGGCAGTGGCCAAAGTGACTGTTATTATGTGAACGTTTGCCCTTTTCTGATTTTTTTTTTTTTTTTTGTCTGATACAACCTTTTCAGTCATGCAGAAAAATATGCAGAGAGACTGGAGCAGATTCCCGGGGAGACGAGGGCTGCCTTTCCTGGGAGGCGGACGGGGTTCCAGGCTGGGGCTGCATGTCCTGGAGCAGGGACGCCAGCCTGCCTGCCAGAGGGCCTCCAGGGGACAGATGGCCGGGCTCCCTCTGTCACATCCTCATAGGCAGGTCACATGGGAGCTAAGAGTCTACGGGGGGCGGGGGCACCTAGTTTTTCTATTTCCACTGATCTTTCTGCAAGTGCCATTGTCTTGGGGCCGGGTGGTGGCGCACCTGGCTGAGCAAGGACCCGGGTTCAAGCCCTCAGTCCCCAGCTGCAGGGGGAAAACTTTGCGAGTGGTGAAGCAGGGCTGCAAGTGTCTCTCTGTCTCTCTCCCTCTATCTCTCCTTCCCTCTCAATCTCTGGCTGTCTCGGTCCAATAAATAAATAAAGATAATAATAAAAAATATTTAAAAAATACACACACACAAACAAGTTATTGTCTCTACATTTTGTGTTTGGAGAAAAACAAGATGCTTATGTCCACGATGCTTATGGGAGGCTAGCCCAGCTGGCATGACTGGGACAGACAGACAGACAGACAGAGAATGAGGCTAGCCCAGCTGGTGTGACTGGGACAGACAGACAGACAGAGAGGCTACCCCAGCTGGCGTGACTGGGAGAGACAGACAGACAGAGAGGGAGGCTAGCCCAGCTGGCGTGACTGGGAGAGACAGACAGACAGAGAGGCTAGCCCAGCTGGCGTGACTGGGAGAGACAGACAGACAGACAGGGAGGCTACCCCAGCTGGCGTGACTTGGAGAGAGACAGACAGAGAGGGAGGCTAGCCCAGCTGGCGTGACTGGGACAGACAGACAGACAGAGAGGCTACCCCAGCTGGCATGACTCGGAGAGAGACAGACAGACAGAGAGGGAGGCTAGCCCAGCTGGTGTGACTGGGAGAGACAGACAGACAGAGAGGGAGGCTAGCCCAGCTGGTGTGACTGGGAGAGACAGACAGAGAGGCTAGCCCAGCTGGCGTGACTGGGAGAGACAGACAGACAGACAGACAGACAGAGAGGGAGGCTAGCCCAGCTGGCGTGACTGGCAACCTGTCCCCAGCCCTCTGGGGTCATGGTTGGATTCGTACAGCAGTTGGAGGGACCCCACACCCAGGATCTTGGCCAAGGCTGTGGAGACTCCTCTTCCCACTCATTGTCGTCATCATCGTCATCTTCCCAGGGCTCTACTCAGCTCTGGCTGATGGTGGAGCTGGGATTGAACCTGGGAACTCAGAGCCTCAGGCAGGAGAGTCTCTGCAGAATCCCTGTGCTGTCTGCCCCACCCTAGACAGCAGTTTTTAAAGTCTGATTTATTTCTTAGCGATATGGAAGGAGGGAGGGATGGGGAAGCAGACAGACACACGGAGAGAGGCCAGAGCAGGCCTCTGCACCCCAAGTCCTGCCTGCCTGCAAGTCCTGTCCTCTTTGCCCCCCTCCAGTGCCAGGGCCTCGGGGGGGCTCCGCTCCAGAATGTGTGGACGTGGCAGATGCCGCCTTTGTGAGGCCGGCTGAGCCGGGATTAAGCCGCCTGCAGGACAATGCGGGAGGGACAGAGGATTGTCCCGGGGGTGGGGGGCCCGCTTGATGCCAGAGCTGACACTCCTGATCTTTAGATAACAGAGAGATGATGTCAGGAGGTCAGGGATGGGGCTCGTGCTGCCTGGGCACACACGCGGACACGCGGACACACGGACACACACGGACGCACAGGCACCCTCAGGCACCCTCAGGCAGAAACACACATGCTGCCCCTTGGAGGGCCCTCGAGTTGCCCTAGGAGGAGACGGGAAAGAGTCTCCAATCCTGACCCGTAGCAGGGGGAGAGGGGAGAGAGTCCCCAGTCCTGACACGTGGCAGGGGGAGACAGGAGAGAGTCCCCAATCCTGGCCCGTGGCAGGGGGAGAGGGGAAAGAGTCCCCAGTCCTGACCCGTGGCAGGGGGAGAGGGGGAGAGAGTCCCCAGTCCTGACCCGTGGCAGGGGGAGACGGGAGAGAGTCCCCAGTCCTGACCCATGGCAGGGGGAGAGGGGAGAGAGTCCCCAATCCTGACCCGTGGCAGGGGGAGAGGGGAGAGAGTCCCCAATCCTGGCCCGTGGCAGGGGGAGACAGGAGAGAGTCCCCAATCCTGGCCCGTGGCAGGGGGAGACAGGAGAGAGTCCCCAATCCTGGCCCGTGGCAGGGGAGACAGGAGAGAGTCCCCAATCCTGGCCCGTGGCAGGGGGAGACAGGAGAGAGTCCCCAATCCTGGCCCGTGGCAGGGGGAGACAGGAGAGAGTCCCCAATCCTGGCCCGTGGCAGGGGGAGACAGGAGAGAGTCCCCAATCCTGGCCCGTGGCAGGGGGAGACAGGAGAGAGTCCCCAATCCTGGCCCGTGGCAGGGGAGACAGGAGAGAGTCCCCAATCCTGGCCCGTGGCAGGGGGAGACAGGAGAGAGTCCCCAATCCTGGCCCGTGGCAGGGGGAGACAGGAGAGAGTCCCCAATCCTGGCCCGTGGCAGGGGGAGACAGGAGAGAGTCCCCAATCCTGGCCCGTGGCAGGGGGAGACGGGAGAGAGTCCCCAATCCTGGCCCGTGGCAGGGGGAGACAGGAGAGAGTCCCCAATCCTGGCCCGTGGCAGGGGGAGACAGGAGAGAGTCCCCAATCCTGGCCCGTGGCAGGGGGAGACAGGAGAGAGTCCCCAATCCTGGCCCGTGGCAGGGGAGACAGGAGAGAGTCCCCAATCCTGGCCCGTGGCAGGGGGAGACAGGAGAGAGTCCCCAATCCTGGCCCGTGGCAGGGGAGACAGGAGAGAGTCCCCAATCCTGGCCCGTGGCAGGGGAGACAGGAGAGAGTCCCCAATCCTGGCCCGTGGCAGGGGGAGACAGGAGAGAGTCCCCAATCCTGGCCCGTGGCAGGGGAGACAGGAGAGAGTCCCCAATCCTGGCCCGTGGCAGGGGGAGACAGGAGAGAGTCCCCAATCCTGGCCCGTGGCAGGGGGAGACAGGAGAGAGTCCCCAATCCTGGCCCGTGGCAGGGGAGACAGGAGAGAGTCCCCAATCCTGGCCCGTGGCAGGGGAGACAGGAGAGAGTCCCCAATCCTGGCCCGTGGCAGGGGAGACAGGAGAGAGTCCCCAATCCTGGCCCGTGGCAGGGGGAGACGGGAGAGAGTCCCCAATCCTGGCCCGTGGCAGGGGGAGACGGGAGAGAGTCCCCAATCCTGACCCGTGGCAGGGGGAGAGGGGAGAGAGTCCCCAATCCTGGCCCGTGGCAGGGGGAGACAGGAGAGAGTCCCCAATCCTGGCCCGTGGCAGGGGGAGACAGGAGAGAGTCCCCAATCCTGGCCCGTGGCAGGGGAGACAGGAGAGAGTCCCCAATCCTGGCCCGTGGCAGGGGGAGACAGGAGAGAGTCCCCAATCCTGGCCCGTGGCAGGGGGAGACAGGAGAGAGTCCCCAATCCTGGCCCGTGGCAGGGGGAGACAGGAGAGAGTCCCCAATCCTGGCCCGTGGCAGGGGAGACAGGAGAGAGTCCCCAATCCTGGCCCGTGGCAGGGGGAGACAGGAGAGAGTCCCCAATCCTGGCCCGTGGCAGGGGGAGAGGGGAGAGAGTCCCCAATCCTGGCCCGTGGCAGGGGAGACAGGAGAGAGTCCCCAATCCTGGCCCGTGGCAGGGGGAGACAGGAGAGAGTCCCCAATCCTGGCCCGTGGCAGGGGGAGAGGGGAGAGAGTCCCCAATCCTGGCCCGTGGCAAGGGGAGACAGGAGAGAGTCCCCAATCCTGGCCCGTGGCAGGGGAGACAGGAGAGAGTCCCCAATCCTGGCCCGTGGCAGGGGGAGACAGGAGAGAGTCCCCAATCCTGGCCCGTGGCAGGGGGAGACAGGAGAGAGTCCCCAATCCTGGCCCGTGGCAGGGGGAGACAGGAGAGAGTCCCCAATCCTGGCCCGTGGCAGGGGGAGACAGGAGAGAGTCCCCAATCCTGGCCCGTGGCAGGGGAGACAGGAGAGAGTCCCCAATCCTGGCCCGTGGCAGGGGGAGACAGGAGAGAGTCCCCAATCCTGGCCCGTGGCAGGGGAGACAGGAGAGAGTCCCCAATCCTGGCCCGTGGCAGGGGAGACAGGAGAGAGTCCCCAATCCTGGCCCGTGGCAGGGGGAGACAGGAGAGAGTCCCCAATCCTGGCCCGTGGCAGGGGAGACAGGAGAGAGTCCCCAATCCTGGCCCGTGGCAGGGGGAGAGGGGAGAGAGTCCCCAATCCTGACCCGTGGCAGGGGGAGATGAGAGAGTCACCAATCCTGACCCGTGGCAGGGGGAGAGGGGAGAGAGTCCCCAATCCTGACCCGTGGCAAGGGGAGAGGGGAGAGTGTCCCCAGTCCTGACCCGTGGCAGGGGGAGACAGGAGAGAGTCCCCAGTCCTGACCCATGGCAGGGGGAGAGGGGAGAGAGTCCCCAATCCTGGCCCGTGGCAGGGGGAGACGGGAGAGAGTCCCCAATCCTGGCCCGTGGCAGGGGAGACAGGAGAGAGTCCCCAATCCTGGCCCGTGGCAGGGGAGACAGGAGAGAGTCCCCAATCCTGGCCCGTGGCAGGGGGAGACAGGAGAGAGTCCCCAATCCTGGCCCGTGGCAGGGGGAGACAGGAGAGAGTCCCCAATCCTGGCCCGTGGCAGGGGGAGACAGGAGAGAGTCCCCAATCCTGGCCCGTGGCAGGGGGAGAGGGGAGAGTGTCCCCAGTCCTGACCCGTGGCAGGGGGAGACAGGAGAGAGTCCCCAGTCCTGACCCATGGCAGGGGGAGAGGGGAGAGAGTCCCCAATCCTGGCCCGTGGCAGGGGGAGACGGGAGAGAGTCCCCAATCCTGGCCCGTGGCAGGGGAGACAGGAGAGAGTCCCCAATCCTGGCCCGTGGCAGGGGGAGACGGGAGAGAGTCCCCAATCCTGGCCCGTGGCAGGGGAGACAGGAGAGAGTCCCCAATCCTGGCCCGTGGCAGGGGGAGAGGGGAGAGAGTCCCCAATCCTGACCCGTGGCAGGGGGAGATGAGAGAGTCACCAATCCTGACCCGTGGCAGGGGGAGAGGGGAGAGAGTCCCCAATCCTGACCCGTGGCAAGGGGAGAGGGGAGAGTGTCCCCAGTCCTGACCCGTGGCAGGGGGAGACAGGAGAGAGTCCCCAGTCCTGACCCATGGCAGGGGGAGAGGGGAGAGAGTCCCCAATCCTGGCCCGTGGCAGGGGGAGACGGGAGAGAGTCCCCAATCCTGGCCCGTGGCAGGGGAGACAGGAGAGAGTCCCCAATCCTGGCCCGTGGCAGGGGAGACAGAGAGAGTCCCCAATCCTGGCCCGTGGCAGGGGAGACAGGAGAGAGTCCCCAATCCTGGCCCGTGGCAGGGGAGACAGGAGAGAGTCCCCAATCCTGGCCCGTGGCAGGGGAGACAGGAGAGAGTCCCCAATCCTGGCCCGTGGCAGGGGGAGAGGGGAGAGAGTCCCCAATCCTGGCCCGTGGCAGGGGAGACAGGAGAGAGTCCCCAATCCTGGCCCGTGGCAGGGGGAGACAGGAGAGAGTCCCCAATCCTGGCCCGTGGCAGGGGGAGAGGGGAGAGTGTCCCCAGTCCTGACCCGTGGCAGGGGGAGACAGGAGAGAGTCCCCAGTCCTGACCCATGGCAGGGGGAGAGGGGAGAGAGTCCCCAATCCTGGCCCGTGGCAGGGGAGACAGGAGAGAGTCCCCAATCCTGGCCCGTGGCAGGGGGAGACAGGAGAGAGTCCCCAATCCTGGCCCGTGGCAGGGGGAGACAGGAGAGAGTCCCCAATCCTGGCCCGTGGCAGGGGGAGACAGGAGAGAGTCCCCAATCCTGGCCCGTGGCAGGGGGAGACAGGAGAGAGTCCCCAATCCTGGCCCGTGGCAGGGGAGACAGGAGAGAGTCCCCAATCCTGGCCCGTGGCAGGGGGAGACAGGAGAGAGTCCCCAATCCTGGCCCGTGGCAGGGGGAGAGGGGAGAGAGTCCCCAATCCTGGCCCGTGGCAGGGGAGACAGGAGAGAGTCCCCAATCCTGGCCCGTGGCAGGGGGAGACAGGAGAGAGTCCCCAATCCTGGCCCGTGGCAGGGGGAGAGGGGAGAGTGTCCCCAGTCCTGACCCGTGGCAGGGGGAGACAGGAGAGAGTCCCCAGTCCTGACCCATGGCAGGGGGAGAGGGGAGAGAGTCCCCAATCCTGGCCCGTGGCAGGGGAGACAGGAGAGAGTCCCCAATCCTGGCCCGTGGCAGGGGGAGACAGGAGAGAGTCCCCAATCCTGGCCCGTGGCAGGGGGAGACAGGAGAGAGTCCCCAATCCTGGCCCGTGGCAGGGGGAGACAGGAGAGAGTCCCCAATCCTGGCCCGTGGCAGGGGGAGACAGGAGAGAGTCCCCAATCCTGGCCCGTGGCAGGGGAGACAGGAGAGAGTCCCCAATCCTGGCCCGTGGCAGGGGGAGACAGGAGAGAGTCCCCAATCCTGGCCCGTGGCAGGGGGAGACAGGAGAGAGTCCCCAATCCTGGCCCGTGGCAGGGGAGACAGGAGAGAGTCCCCAATCCTGGCCCGTGGCAGGGGAGACAGGAGAGAGTCCCCAATCCTGGCCCGTGGCAGGGGAGACAGAGAGAGTCCCCAATCCTGGCCCGTGGCAGGGGAGACAGGAGAGAGTCCCCAATCCTGGCCCGTGGCAGGGGGAGACAGGAGAGAGTCTCCAATCCTGGCCCGTGGCAGGGGAGACAGGAGAGAGTCCCCAATCCTGGCCCGTGGCAGGGGAGACAGAGAGAGTCCCCAATCCTGGCCCGTGGCAGGGGAGACAGGAGAGAGTCCCCAATCCTGGCCCGTGGCAGGGGAGACAGAGAGAGTCCCCAATCCTGGCCCGTGGCAGGGGAGACAGGAGAGAGTCCCCAATCCTGGCCCGTGGCAGGGGGAGACAGGAGAGAGTCCCCAATCCTGGCCCGTGGCAGGGTCTCACCAGATGTCTGGCAGGAACCGGAAGTGTCTCTGGGTTCCTGATGTTTGGCAGAAACACATCCTGGGCGTTGGCCATCTGTGTTCCAGTGCCCCCAGCCCAGCCCAGCGCTGGCACCGCCGTGTGAGGGGAGGGGAGGCAGCGGCTCGGCCCTACTGGGGGCTCCCTGTGCTGCCAGGACTCGAACCCAGGCCTTTGCACTGTGCGCTCTGCTGGGTGTCTTCCTCTGTGTGTCTCTCTCCTCTATCTCCCCTTCCCTTTTGATTTCTGGCTGTCTCTATACAATAGAGACACAGATAATAAAGAATTAAAAAAATATTTGTTGATTCCCCTTTGTTGCCCTTGTTGTTTTATTGTTGTAGTTATTATTGCTGTTGTTATTGATGTTGTTGTTGGACAGGACAGAGAGAAATGGAGAGAGGAGGGGAAGACAGAGAGGGGGAGAGACAGACAGACACCTGCAGATCTGCTTCACCGCCTGGGAAGCGACTCCCCTGCGGGTGGGGAGCCGGGGGCTCGAACCGGGATCCTTACGCCGGTCCCTCGAACCGGGATCCTTACGCCGGTCCCTGTGCTTTGCGCCACCTGCGCTTAACACACTGCGCTACCGCCCGACTCCCTAATAAAGAAAATTTAAAAAAGAACTCTGGTGGTGATCTTTGGAGGGTGGGAGGGTGGAGGCAGAGCTGTGGAACTAGGCCCTGTCATCTCACAACCCTGTGACGGACACGAATAAAAACAGGACAAGATCAACAGAAAGCTGTGAGCCGGGCTGTCCCAGACCCGTGGCAGGTCCCCTTGGGGCTGTGCTGCGTGGCCGCTGGGCTGGGTCGCCAGGGCCTGCCGGTGACAGTGCTGCTGGGAACCGTGGCTCCAGGAGCCGGCTTTGGCACCAACAGAAGAAGACAGGAGGGAGGATGCCCAGGAGCCGCACAGCCCCTCGCCCAGGCGCTCCACACCCCAAGTGGCACCTTCTCCTTCTTCCCACTGTGCTCTGCTTTCCTCTAGACTTTGCAAGGAGACTCGGGCCCCGTGTGATCCGGGATGGGGGAGCGACAGAGAGCCGTCAGGGGAGGTCTGGCCTCAGTTTCCCCCCAGGCAGGGACACTGACATTCAGAAGGCAGCCCCACCCAGAATCGGGCATGGGGGGGCTCCACTGCCCCTGGGAGATGCTGGGGGGCTGAGAGAGGCTCTTGGGGGCACCCCACGAGCTCCCGGCTCCGGGCCAGTCCAGGCCCCGGGCTCAGGCGGCCCAGCCCCCCTTCCTGCTGACCCAGCAGCAGCAGCAGCTTGGATTCCAGAGAAATGTCCCTGATGCCTCCACTCTGTGGGGCTATAAAGGCAGCCGGGTGCCCCAGCTCCACACTGCGCTCAACCCCCAGAGGCCGTGCCCGCCTGCCCACCGCCGCCGCCGCCACCGCCGCCATGGACATGACCATCCAGCACCCCTGGTTCAAGCGCGCCCTGGGACCCTTCTACCCCAGCCGGCTGCTGGACCAGTTCTTCGGGGAGGGGCTGTTTGAATACGACCTGCTGCCCTTCCTGTCATCCACCATCAGCCCCTACTACCGCCAGTCGCTCTTCCGCACCGTCCTGGACTCCGGCATCTCGGAGGTAAGTGTCTGGCCGCCTCCCGCAGGGGCCCCCGGGCCAGGGGCAACCGCCCACCGCTGTCTTTTCCTCCATCAGCTCATGGCTCACATGTGGCTTGTAATGCAGCAGCCACATGCTACAGGGCCCAAGAACAACCCGGCTCAGGCAAGTGCAGCGGGCATGGGCCCCCAGCCCCTCCACCACGGACGGCTCCTCTGGGGCTCCCCTGCGCCCTGCCCCAGGGTCCCCGCTGGAGGGGCTGGCGAGAGCTGCAGGGGCCTGGTGCTTAGAGGGATGTCCATGGGAGCAGGCTGCAGAGAGGACCTGGGCTCACGGGCAGGACCGGCAGGCCACGGCTGCCCACGGAGAGGGGGTGCCAGGGGTGGCCTAACCCCGGGAAGCAGCTAGGCAACCAGCGGAGCCTAAGCAGCCAGCAAGCCAGCCCCTAACCAGCTAGTTGATCCCTTAAACAGACAGCCCCGACCCAGCCAGTCAACCCTTAACCAGATAGCCCCTAACCAGCCAGCCACCTCCTAACCAGATAGCCCCTAACCAGCCAGCCACCCCCTAACCAGGCAGCCTCTAACCAGCCAGACAGCCTCCTACCCAGCCAGTCAATCCCTTAACCAGAAAGCCCCTAAACAGCCAGTCAGCCCCTAACCAGCTGGGTGATCACTTAACCAGACATCCCTAACCAGCCAGACAGCCCCTAACCAGCTAGATAACCCCTAAGCCAGACAGCCCTTAACCAGACAGTCAATCCTTTAACCAGATAACCAACCCCCTAAATATCAGTAAGCCCCTAACTAGACAGTCAGCCACCAACTAGCCAGTCAATCCCTAGTCAACTAACTCCAACAACTAGCCAACCTCTAACCAGCAAGCCAACCCTAAACTACCTAACTCCTAACCAGTCACCCAACCACTAACCTGCTCACCAGCCCTTAACCCCCCCCCCCACAAGCAGCTAGTTGGCCGACTCCCAGCAAGACAGAGGCCTCCAGCCAGTCCCCAAGCAGCCACCCACCTGAAACTAGTTCCCCAGCAGGCAGTCCTCCTAGAGCAAGCCCCCCACATGTCACCCGCCCTGTCACGCCTGCCCCCAGCAGCCCCCGTAGTGGACAGTCCGTTCTTCTCAGAGCCGTCACCACCCGGCCCACCAGTCCATAGCCCCCCCCCCCCACGGCCAGGCGCCCCCGTACCCAGGGACCCCCACCAGGCCTACCCACCACCCTCACAGCAGACCGAGGCCAGCCGTCACTGTCACCTGGGGCTCTGGACACTGCAGAGGCGGGGTGGGGGCCGGGGTTCCCGCCGCAGCTTGGCCCCAGGACCCACGGGCACCTGGCTTCCAGGTGCGGTCTGACCGGGACAAGTTTGTCATCTTCCTGGACGTGAAGCACTTCTCCCCCGAGGACCTCACGGTCAAGGTGCTGGAAGACTTCGTGGAGATTCACGGCAAGCACAGTGAGAGGCAGGTCGGTGCGTGGGTGCGGGCTCCGTGGGGCTCGGCGCGGGGACCCCACACCTGCCCTCTCCTGTGCCAGCCCCTCTCGGCTCCCCGGGCAGCTGGCAGGAGGGCCGGAGCCCCAGCTCAGACCAGAGAGGGGCTGCTGGCCTCAGGGGCGGTATGGAGACAGTCTGGACAGGCGGGACCCCGGGGAGCCTCCCTCGGCTGGTTGCAGACCCCAAGTCCAAATGCCTGGGGGTAAACTGAGCCCCCCAAAGTGCAGGCCACCCAGGAACCCCAGTGAAGTTAGCGGCCAGGCTGCGCAGGGAGGATGGGGGAGCCCCACCTGGATGGGGGGTGCGGGAGGCGCTCCCCTGAGTCTCCCCTGAGTCTCCCCCAGGACGACCACGGCTACATCTCACGGGAGTTCCACCGCCGCTACCGCCTGCCGCCCAGCGTGGACCAGGCGGCACTGTCCTGCTCGCTGTCCGCCGACGGCATGTTGACCTTCTCGGGGCCCAAGGTGGCCTCGGGCTTGGACGCGGGGCCCAGCGAGCGGGCCATCCCCGTATCCCGCGAGGAGAAGCCCAGCTCGGCGCCCTCCTCCTAGGCCGCCCGCCCTCTGCCTGGCTGCCCGTCCCCCTCCTCCTCATCTCCCTCCTCCTCCCCCTCCACCCAGGGGAGCCTGCCCGGGGGTGACCTAGAGGCCCCTGCTGGGGCCAGGGGTGCGGGCGTGACAGGGCATCTCTCTCTCCACCTTGGGGACGCCCCTGCACTGCTCCCCAGAGCCGGGGGAGGGCCCCACCTGGACCCTGGGCCTGGGGGCCGCTCCCCTCTGGCCCTCCTCCCCACACCCCCTATCTTCCCCTTCCGGGGGCCTCGTGCCCCAAGAGCACAGCCGGTGGCAGCTAATAAAGCCAGGGACACAAGCAAACTGTCCAGTGTCCGTGTGTCCTTGGGGGGGGACACGGGGGAGGGTCTGCACGCCCGTCCGCTCCTGCTTGGTGCCAGTGTGTGATCCTGGGTGCCACCCTGATACCCAGAAGACAGGGTCTGGTTCTGGCTCCTGGGCTGTGAGGGGTGGTGGTGGGGGAGGGCGGAGAAGGTCATGGGGCAGCCCCGGGGGTGACACCCAGGGGACAAGGACACCACCCGACAGGGAGGCAGGGGGAGATGGGGAGACAGGGGGAGACAGGGGGAGACAGGGAGACAGGGAGAGACAGGGGGAGACAGGGAGAGACAGGGAGACAGGGAGACAGGGAGAGACAGGGAGAGACAGGGGGAGACAGGGATACAGGGAGAGACAGGGGGAGACAGGGAGAGACAGGGAGACAGGGAGAGACAGGGAGAGACAGGGAGACAGAGAGAGACAGAGAGACAGGGAGAGACGGGGAGACAGGGAGACAGGGAGAGACAGGGGGAGACAGGGAGAGACAGGGGGAGACAGGGAGAGACAGGGAGAGACAGGGAGACAGGGGGACAGAGAGACAGGGAGACAGGGAGAGACAGGGAGAGACAGGGAGACAGGGAGAGACAGGGAGAGACAGGGAGAGACAGGGAGACAGGGAGACAGGAGAGACAGGGAGAGACAGGGAGAGACAGGGAGAGACAGGGAGAGACAGGGAGAGACAGGGAGACAGGGAGCACTGCTCACCTATGGAGTTCCCGGCACCAGGGGGCTCCCAGGTGGTCCTGGGGCTCAGACTCCGGGCAAGGCCAGGTGTGCACCCTGACAGGGAGCTGTCTGCTGGCCCCAAACTGCTGGCTCCATCCCCAGCACCCCTGGCAGCCAAAGCTCAGCAGGGCTCTGGGGTTTGAACTTCTCTCACTAAAAAAATATATTTTTTTCTTTCTTCTTTAATTTTTGTTTTGTTTTGTTTTGCTTCTGGGGTTGTCGCTGGGGCTCGGTGCCTGCACTACGAGTCCACTGCTCCTGGAGGCTCTTTTTACCCTTTTATTGCACTTATTGTTTATTGTTATTATTATTGCTGTTGTTGTTATTGCTGCCATTGTTGGATAGGACAGAGAGAAATGGAGAGAGGAGGGGAAGACAGAGGGGGAGAGAAAGACAGACACCTGCAGACCTGCTTCACCGCCTGTGAAGCGACTCCCCTGCAGGTGGGGAGCCGGGGGCTCGAACCCTGATCCTTACGCTGGTCCTTGTGCTTTGCGCCACGTGCGCTTAACCCACTGTGCTACCTACCGCCCGACTCCTGCTTTTTTTGAAATATTTATTTACTTATCCCCTTTTGTTGCCCTTGTTGTTTTATTGTTGTAGTTATTGTTGTTGTTGTTGGATAAGACAGAGAGAAACGGAGAGAGGAGGGGAAGACAGAGGGGAGAGAAAGACAAGACACCTGCAGACCTGCTTCACCGCCTGTGAAGTGACTCCCCTGCAGGTGGGGAGCCGGGGGCTCGAACTGGAATCCTCACGCTAGTCCTTGCACCTCGCACCACCTGCGCTCAGCCCGCTGCGCTGTCGCCTGGCCCCCACCCCTGTAATTTGTGACCTGTTTGCTTAGCCAGGTGCACCTGGCCCCCAGGTTGACTACTATTTCTAGATCTACATTTCTATACACTTAGCACGTGTTCCTTATGGTCTTGCCTTCTCCTCCTAAAATAAAACGATTTGAATATAGTTGACGCCCATGAGCTGGACAATGTCAGGTGAGGAAGAGGGTGAGAGCCTGTGTGGAGCACCGGGCAGTGGGGGTCGAACCCTGAGCCTCAGGTGTGCAAGCCCTGTGCTCCACCAGCTGACCCAGCCCCTCCCCTGCCACCATCACCCTAGTGATGCCCAAACCTCCCTCTCCTTCTCTCTCTCCCCCTTTCTTGCTGTTTCAAACCAGAACTCTGGTCAGCTTTGGCTTCTGGTGGTGCTGGGGATTGAACCTGGGACTTTGGAGCCTCAGACATGAAAGTATTGCCTTTATTTTTTTTTCAAACAGGAAATGTGAAATTACTTATATAAAAACCTATTTCCGGGAGCCGGGTGGTAGCGCAGCGGGTTAAGCGCAGGTGGCGCAAAGCACAAGGACCGGCATAAGGATCCCTCATCGAGCCCCCGGCTCCCCACCTGCAGGGGAGTCGCTTCCCAGGTGGTGGTGAAGCAGGTCTGCAGGTGTCTGTCTGTCTCTCCCCCTCTCTGTCTTCCCCTCCTCTCTCCATTTCTCTCTGTCCTATCCAACAGCGACGACATCAATAACGACAACAATAATAACTACAACAATAAAACAACAAGGGCAACAAAAGGGAATAAATAAATACAAAAAAATTTTTTTTTAAAGAGGGAGCCCCCATGGGGCAGCCAGTGGTCATCTACTGTGTGCCGGCCCTGTGGCCACGCTGGCCCCTGGGGACACCCTCGGTCAGCCCACAGCCTGTGCTGGGCTGGGGACGTCCAGGCTTCCAGACCAGGGCACCTGGGGCCCCTCAGCAGGGAGGGCAGCTGGGGTCCCCGAGCCGCACACCCAGGCAGCCCAGGTGGCCTCTGCCGCCTCCCTGCGGGTCCTGCACCCACGTGGCCAGCAGGTGGCGGCAGAGGCCCGGCCTTGGCGGCTGCCTGGTCTGAGGTCACTTTCCGGGTGAGGACCTGGCTGGCTGGGCAGCTCTGGGGCCGGGCTGGGGACGTGGGGCTGGGGGTCCCCACCCATGTCCCTGGGGATCCGGTGCGGGAGGGGGCGGCACTGGCTGGGGAGCTTTCTCTGCGGTGGCCTCTCTTCCTCTGCGGCATCAAAGGTCTGAGACTGGAGTGTCCGCAGGAGCCCGGGCCCCCATGTCTCTGTCCACCGTCTGCCAGGGGCTGGGGACATGGGGCTCTGTCCTTGGGACGCCCCGCGCCGCTGGCTGGGCTTCTCTCCCGGAAGGGCCTTGCCGAGCCGGAGGCCGCCCTGAGGAACAGCCTGAATCTTCACGGGTCTGGGGCTTCCTGGAAGTGTCCCCAGTGTCCTCACAAGCCACCTCGAAACAGAAATGAAAAGGCTGGAGAGACAGGGCTCTGCAAACAGGCTCTCCTGTCTGAGGCCCTGAGGCCCCAGGTTCAATGCCCAGCACTACCATCTGCCAGAGCAGGGCAGGGCTCTGGGGAAATAACAGTAACAACAACAATAATGTTGATGATGATGATGACAGACAGCACAGTGGTTCTGCAGAGACTCTCCTGCCTGAGGCTCTGAGGCCCCAGGTTCAATGCTCAGCACCACCATCAAAGAGAGCAGGGCTCTAGTTCCTGTCTGTCTGTCTGTCTGTCTATCTACCTATCTATCTCTTGTTAAATAAGTAAATCTTTTTAAAAAAATATTTATTTATTTATTCCCTTTTGTTGCCCTTGTTGTTTGGTCATTGTAGTTATTGTTGTCATTGTTGTCGGACAGGACAGAGAGAAATGGAGAGAGGAGGGGAAGACAGAGGGGGAGAGAAAGACAGACACCTGCAGACCTGCTTCACCGCCTGTGGAGCGACTCCCCTGCAGGTGGGGAGCCGGGGGCTCGAACCGGGATCCTTATGCTGGTCCTTGTGCTTTGCGCCACATGCACTTAACCCTCTGTGCTACAGCCCGACTCCCTGTTGTTATTTTTTTAACATATATATATATATATATATATATATATATATATAATTTTTATATATTTTTTTAATCAGAGCACTGTTCAGCTCCGGCTTATGGTGGTGTGGGGGATTGAACCCGGGACTTTGGAGCCTTAGGCATGAGTCTTTTTGCATAACCATTATGATATCTACCCTCTGCCCAACTAAATCTTTTTTAAGGGAGTTGGGTGGTAGCGCAGTGGGTTAAGTGCAGGTGGCGCAAAGCACAAGGACTGGCCTGAGGATCCCGGTTCGAACCCCGGCTCCCCACCTATAGGGAAGTCGCTTCACAGGTGGTGAAGCAGGTCTGCAGGTGTCTGTCTTTCCTCCCCCTCTCTGTCTTCCCCTCCTCTCTCCATTTCTCTCTGTCCTATCCAACGACAACATCATCAACAACAACAATAGTAATTACAACAACAATAAAAAAACAAGGGTAGCAAAAGGCAATAAATAAATAAATAATCTTTTTTAAAGTGCTATAACTTTACCCCAGAAAAGGCTGGAGAGAAAGCACAGGGGTTCTGCACACAGACTCTCCTGCCTGAGGCTCTGAGGGCCCAAGTTCCATCCCCAGAACCACCAGCAGCCAGAGCTCAGCAGGGCTCTGGGCTCTTTCTCTCTCTCTTTCTTTCTGTATCTCTTTTTCATTAGAATAAATTAAAAGCACACCTCAGATCTGACATGCTGTCTTGTCAGTTGTAATGTCTGGATGGCTGTGAGGCCGGGACCGAGGGCTGTGTGCAGAGCCCCCCCCCCCCCCCCCCCCCCCCCCCCCCCCCGAGCTGGGACCCAGGGCAGGTCCTTTTGGGCCGAAGGCACTTCCGGGAGGAAGTGTTTTAACCTCTCCAGGCCCAGCTGCAGACTCTGAAGTCACTGGCAGGGCTTAAAGAGGAAGAGGGTGGGTGCACGTGGGTGCCCAGCCGTGGGGGTGTGGGCGGCGGGGACCCGAGGGGTCACCAGGGCCCCCTGCCCGGGTGAAAGACAGTCCCTGCACTGCTTCTCTTTTTTGAGTTAAAAAATGTTATCCTTATTTATATACTGGATAGAGACAGCCAGAAATCAAGAGGAAAGAGGGAAATAGAGGCGAGACAGAGACACCCGCAGCCCTGCTCCACCACTCACAAAGCTTTCCCCCTGCAGGTGGGGATGGGGGCTCGAACCCGGGTCCTTGTGCATTGTAACATGTGCGCTCAACCAGGTGCACCACCACCGGACCCCCTTTTAAAGTTTTAAAATATATTTTATATCTTTATTTTTTAATTTAATTAACTTATTTATTTATTAAAAGTTTTTAAAAAATATTTATTCATTTTCCCTTTCGTTGCCCTTGTTTTTTTATTGTTCTTGTAATTATTGTTGTTATTGATGTCATCGTTGTTGGATAGGACAGAGAGAAATGGAGAGAGGAGGGGAAGACAGAGGGGGAGAGAAAGACAGACACCTGCAGACCTGCTTCACCGCCTGTGAAGCGACTCCCCTGCAGGTGGGGAGCCAGGGGCTCGAACCGGGATCCGGTCCTGGTCCTTGTGCTTTGCGCCACCTGCACTTAACCCCATGCGCTACCACCCGACTCCCAACTTATTTATTTTTTAAAAAGATTTGATTAATGAGAAAGATAGGAGGAGAGAGAAAGAACCAGACATCACTCTGGCACATGTGCTGTCGGGGATCAAACTCGGGACCTCATGCTTGAGAGTCCAAAGCTTTATCACTGCGCCACCTCCCGGACCACAAATTTAATTAACTTATTACTGAACAGAGACAGAGAAGTTGAGAAGGGAGGAGAAGACAGAGAGACAGAGAGAGACAGAGAGACAGAGAGACCGCTCGTGAAGCTCCTGGGATCCCTGTGCACTGGAGGGTGTGCACTTAACCCGCTGGGCCACCCGCTGTCCCCAAAGCTCAGATTTTCTCCCCTCATTGCTCCGAACAGGATCTGTTCAGTTAGAAAGGACACAGAGACAGAGGGAGAGAGAGACAGACACCATGGTTCCGAAGCTTCCTCCAGGGCAGAGGTGGCCGGGCTGGAACCCGGGTCCTGGACACTGTCCGGGTGAGTCCTCTCCGGCCAGCAGAGCCACTGCTCAGTCTGAGAGGAAGCTATGGCCTGTTTTCTTTCTTTCTTTAATAAATAAATAAAATCTGGGAGCAGCTTTTTGCTTTTATTCATTTTCCCTCCTTGGACTGACTCACTCAGGTGGAAAGAGAAAAAGGCAGAGAGCTTCCCCTCAGGCCATGGCATCTGCCTGGTGGCGCCAGGGTTTGCCCTGCCCCCCACAGCATGGCCAGGCCTGCACCCCACCCTGAGCTCCCTGGGAGCTGAGGGGCTCCAAGCAGCAGTTTCCAGGGTGCAGACGACTTCCCTTTGCGGAAGGCAGGGGGTGGGGAGGGCTGTGTGGGCTTCCTCTGAGAACAGGGGGCTGAGCACCCATCTCTCTGTCCGCAGCTGCTCGGCCTGAGAGCCAGAAGCCCAAAGGGGAAGTGGGCAGGGGCCCAGAAGCTTCCAGAAGCCAGGCAGGGCCCCTGGGGTAGGGGCGGTGGTCTGTGGAGCCCACCATGAGGTCAGAAGCCCCAGGGCCTGGCTTCCAGCACAGCCCAGTTCCCTCTGGCCCTGACCTGCCCCCCAGCTTCCCTCACTGGCAGAGGGTTCTGTCTGTCCAGAAGCCAGGGCCATTCCGGGGCTTATTCACAACCTTACTGCTGCACCCCAGCCTCCAACCCCAGGCCCCCAGCCCCCAGCCCCCAGTCCCCCCGTCCACAGGCCCACAGCCCCCCAGGCCCATATCCCCCCAGTCCCCAGTCCCTCCAGGCCTACAACCCCCAGTCCCCAGTCTCCCAGGCCCACAGCCCCCCAGGCCCACAGTCCCCCAGGCCCACAGCCCCCCAGTCTCCCAGGCCCACAGTCCCCCAGGCCCACAGCTCCCCAGTCTCCCAGGCCCACAGTCCCCCAGGCCCACAGCCCCCCAGTCTCCCAGGCCCACAGTCCCCCAGGCCCACAGCCCCCCAGTCTCCCAGACCCACAGCCCCCCAGTCTCCCAGACCCACAGCCCCCCAGTCTCCCAGACCCCCAGTCTCCCAGTCCCCCAGGCCCACAGCCCCCCAGTCTCCCAGACCCCCAGTCTCCCAGTCCCCCAGGCCCACAGCCCCCCAGTCTCCCAGGCCCACAGCCCCCCACTCTCCCAGGCCCACAGCCCCCCAGTCTCCCAGCCCCACAGCCCCCCAGGCCCACAGCCCCCCAGTCTCCCAGCCCCACAGCCCCCCAGACCCAAAGCCCCCCAGTCTCCCAGGCCCACAGTCCCCCAGGCCCACAGGCCCCAAGCCCCCAGGACCTCAGCCTCCCAGCCCCCCTCAGGCCCCCAGCACCCCATCCCCCTCCAGCCCCCCAGGTCCTTCCAGCCCCCTCTGTTCATCCAGTGCCCCCACCCAGACCCCCGGCTCTGAGAGACAGCGTGTGCCACAGCTGGGTCGCTGGGCTTGGATGACACTTGGTCTTCATAGCTAGGGAGGGGACGACGGCACTAACTTCAAGGGGAGGAGGAGGTGGGGGGCCCCGGATCTCACCGGCAGACCCCAGGTCAGATAGGGTCAGGGGAAGCGGGCCAGGTGCAGGTGGCCATCGTGCCCCCCACACAGCAGAGGGGGTGGCCTCACGGCCCAGACAGAGTAGTGGGCGACCTTCCCCCCAGTCAAGGGCAGAGAGCAAGCAAGCCAGCCGGTGACAGGCGGCCAGGGTGTCAGAGTGGAGCTGGGGGGCCTGCGCCGGGTTCTAGCCCAGCCCCCAGAGCACTGGAGGAAGATCTCAGTCTCTCTGTCTCTCTGTCCCCACTTGGAGTAGTGAAGCCCCGCATGGTCATGCTGCAACCGAAATAGAGACAGAAATAGAGACGGAAATAGAGACGGAAATAGAGGCAGAGGGTGGGGAGGACTGTGTGGGCTTCCTCTGAGAACAGGGGGCTGAGCACCCGTCCCTCTGTCCGCAGCTGCTCGGCCTGAGAGCCAGAAGCCCAAAGGGGAAGTGGGCAGGGGCCTGAAGCTTCCAGAAGCCAGGCAGGGACCCTGGGGGTGAGGGTGGCGGCCTGTGGAGCCCACCATGAGGTCAGAAGCCCCAGGGCCTGGCTTCCTGCACAGTCAGGTGGCCCAGGAGGCGGCGCAGTGGGTAAGGTGCTGGGCTCTCGGGCAGGAGGTCCCGAGTTCAGTCCCCGGCAGCACGTGGACCAGAGTGATGTCTGGTTCTTTCTCTCTTCCTTGCTCATGAATAAATAATATAATCCTCCAGGTGGGTCTCTGCCTGCACCTTCCTCCACGCCCAGAGACGGAGGAGAGACAGAGAGAGGGAGAGACAGAGAGAGAAGGAGAGACACAGAGAGAAGGAGAGACAGAAGGAAGGAGAGACAGAGAGAAGGAGAGACAGAGAGAAGGAGAGACAGAGGGAAGGAGAGACAGAGAGAAGGAGAGACAGAGAGAAGGAGAGACAGAGGGAAGGAGAGACAGAGGGAAGGAGAGACAGAGGGAAGGAGAGACAGAGAGAGAAGGAGAGACACAGAGAGAAGGAGAGACAGAAGGAAGGAGAGACAGAGATAAGGAGAGACAGAGGGAAGGAGAGACAGAGGGAAGGAGAGACAGAGAGAAGGAGAGACAGAGGGAAGCAGAGACAGAGAGAAGGAGAGACAGAGGGAAGGAGAGACAGAGAGAAGGAGAGACAGAGAGAGAAGGAGAGACAGAGAGAGGGAGAGACAGAGAGAGGGAGAGACAGAGAGAAGGAGAGACAGAGAGAAGGAGAGACAGAGAGAAGGAGAGACAGAGAGAAGGAGAGACAGAGGGAAGGAGAGACAGAGAGAAGGAGAGACAGAGGGAAGGAGAGACAGAGGGAAGGAGAGACAGAGGGAAGGAGAGACAGAGAGAAGGAGAGACAGAGGGAAGGAGAGACAGAGGGAAGGAGAGACAGAGGGAAGGAGAGACAGAGGGAAGGAGAGACAGAGAGAGAAGGAGAGACAGAGAGAGGGAGAGACAGAGGGAAGGAGAGACAGAGGGAAGGAGAGACAGAGAGAAGGAGAGACAGAGGGAAGGAGAGACAGAGGGAAGGAGAGACAGAGGGAAGGAGAGACAGAGGGAAGGAGAGACAGAGGGAAGGAGAGACAGAGAGAAGGAGAGACAGAGGGAAGGAGAGACAGAGGGAAGGAGAGACAGAGGGAAGGAGAGACAGAGAGAAGGAGAGACAGAGGGAAGGAGAGACAGAGGGAAGGAGAGACAGAGGGAAGGAGAGACAGAGGGAAGGAGAGACAGAGAGAGAAGGAGAGACAGAGAGAGGGAGAGACAGAGGGAAGGAGAGACAGAGGGAAGGAGAGACAGAGAGAAGGAGAGACAGAGGGAAGGAGAGACAGAGAGAAGGAGAGACAGAGAGAAGGAGAGACAGAGAGAAGGAGAGACAGAGAGAAGGAGAGACAGAGGGAAGGAGAGACAGAGGGAAGGAGAGACAGAGGGAAGGAGAGACAGAGGGAAGGAGAGACAGAGAGAAGGAGAGACAGAGGGAAGGAGAGACAGAGGGAAGGAGAGACAGAGGGAAGGAGAGACAGAGAGAAGGAGAGACAGAGAGAAGGAGAGACAGAGGGAAGGAGAGACAGAGAGAGAAGGAGAGACAGAGAGAAGGAGAGACAGAGAGAAGGAGAGACAGAGAGAAGGAGAGACAGAGGGAAGGAGAGACAGAGGGAAGGAGAGACAGAGGGAAGGAGAGACAGAGGGAAGGAGAGACAGAGGGAAGGAGAGACAGAGGGAAGGAGAGACAGAGGGAAGGAGAGACAGAGAGAAGGAGAGACAGAGGGAAGGAGAGACAGAGGGAAGGAGAGACAGAGGGAAGGAGAGACAGAGGGAAGGAGAGACAGAGGGAAGGAGAGACAGAGAGAAGGAGAGACAGAGAGAGAAGGAGAGACAGAGAGAGGGAGAGACAGAGAGAGGGAGAGACAGAGAGAAGGAGAGACAGAGAGAAGGAGAGACAGAGAGAAGGAGAGACAGAGGGAAGGAGAGACAGAGAGAAGGAGAGACAGAGGGAAGGAGAGACAGAGGGAAGGAGAGACAGAGAGAAGGAGAGACAGAGGGAAGGAGAGACAGAGGGAAGGAGAGACAGAGGGAAGGAGAGACAGAGAGAAGGAGAGACAGAGGGAAGGAGAGACAGAGAGAAGGAGAGACAGAGAGAGAAGGAGAGACAGAGAGAAGGAGAGACAGAGGGAAGGAGAGACAGAGAGAAGGAGAGACAGAGGGAAGGAGAGACAGAGAGAGAAGGAGAGACAGAGAGAAAGAGAGACAGAGAGAAGGAGAGACAGAGAGAGAAGGAGAGACAGAGAGAAGGAGAGACAGAGAGAAGGAGAGACAGAGAGAGAAGGAGAGACAGAGAGAAGGAGAGACAGAGAGAAGGAGAGACAGAGAGAAGGAGAGACAGAGAGAGGGAGAGACAGAGAGAAGGAGAGACAGAGAGAGAAGGAGAGACAGAGAGAAGGAGAGACAGAGAGAAGGAGAGACAGAGAGAGGGAGAGACAGAGAGAAGGAGAGACAGAGAGAAGGAGAGACAGAGAGAAGGAGAGACAGAGAGAAGGAGAGACAGAGGGAAGGAGAGACAGAGGGAAGGAGAGACAGAGGGAAGGAGAGACAGAGAGAAGGAGAGACAGAGGGAAGGAGAGACAGAGGGAAGGAGAGACAGAGGGAAGGAGAGACAGAGGGAAGGAGAGACAGAGAGAGAAGGAGAGACAGAGAGAAGGAGAGACAGAGAGAAGGAGAGACAGAGAGAAGGAGAGACAGAGGGAAGGAGAGACAGAGGGAAGGAGAGACAGAGGGAAGGAGAGACAGAGGGAAGGAGAGACAGAGAGAAGGAGAGACAGAGAGAGAAGGAGAGACAGAGAGAAGGAGAGACAGAGAGAAGGAGAGACAGAGAGAGGGAGAGACAGAGGGAAGGAGAGACAGAGAGAGAAGGAGAGACAGAGGGAAGGAGAGACAGAGGGAAGGAGAGACAGAGGGAAGGAGAGACAGAGGGAAGGAGAGACAGAGGGAAGGAGAGACAGAGGGAAGGAGAGACAGAGAGAAGGAGAGACAGAGAGAAGGAGAGACAGAGGGAAGGAGAGACAGAGGGAAGGAGAGACAGAGAGAGAAGGAGAGACAGAGGGAAGGAGAGACAGAGAGAAGGAGAGACAGAGAGAAGGAGAGACAGAGGGAAGGAGAGACAGAGGGAAGGAGAGACAGAGGGAAGGAGAGACAGAGGGAAGGAGAGACAGAGGGAAGGAGAGACAGAGGGAAGGAGAGACAGAGGGAAGGAGAGACAGAGAGAAGGAGAGACAGAGAGAAGGAGAGACAGAGGGAAGGAGAGACAGAGGGAAGGAGAGACAGAGGGAAGGAGAGACAGAGAGAAGGAGAGACAGAGAGAAGGAGAGACAGAGGGAAGGAGAGACAGAGGGAAGGAGAGACAGAGGGAAGGAGAGACAGAGGGAAGGAGAGACAGAGGGAAGGAGAGACAGAGGGAAGGAGAGACAGAGGGAAGGAGAGACAGAGGGAAGGAGAGACAGAGAGAGAAGGAGAGACAGAGAGAAGGAGAGACAGAGAGAAGGAGAGACAGAGAGAAGGAGAGACAGAGGGAAGGAGAGACAGAGAGAAGGAGAGACAGAGAGAAGGAGAGACAGAGAGAAGGAGAGACAGAGGGAAGGAGAGACAGAGGGAAGGAGAGACAGAGAGAAGGAGAGACAGAGGGAAGGAGAGACAGAGGGAAGGAGAGACAGAGAGAGAAGGAGAGACAGAGAGAAGGAGAGACAGAGGGAAGGAGAGACAGAGGGAAGGAGAGACAGAGAGAGGGAGAGACAGAGGGAAGGAGAGACAGAGGGAAGGAGAGACAGAGAGAGAAGGAGAGACAGAGAGAAAGAGAGACAGAGAGAAGGAGAGACAGAGAGAGAAGGAGAGACAGAGAGAAGGAGAGACAGAGAGAAGGAGAGACAGAGGGAAGGAGAGACAGAGAGAGAAGGAGAGACAGAGAGAAGGAGAGACAGAGAGAAGGAGAGACAGAGAGAAGGAGAGACAGAGGGAAGGAGAGACAGAGGGAAGGAGAGACAGAGAGAAGGAGAGACAGAGGGAAGGAGAGACAGAGGGAAGGAGAGACAGAGAGAGAAGGAGAGACAGAGAGAAAGAGAGACAGAGAGAAGGAGAGACAGAGAGAGAAGGAGAGACAGAGAGAAGGAGAGACAGAGAGAAGGAGAGACAGAGGGAAGGAGAGACAGAGAGAGAAGGAGAGACAGAGAGAAGGAGAGACAGAGAGAAGGAGAGACAGAGAGAAGGAGAGACAGAGGGAAGGAGAGACAGAGGGAAGGAGAGACAGAGAGAGGGAGAGACAGAGGGAAGGAGAGACAGAGGGAGGGAGAGACAGAGAAGGAGAGACAGAGGGAAGGAGAGACAGAGGGAAGGAGAGACAGAGAGAGGGAGAGACAGAGGGAAGGAGAGACAGAGGGAGGGAGAGACAGAGAGAGGGAGAGACAGAGGGAAGGAGAGACAGAGGGAAGGAGAGACAGAGGGAAGGAGAGACAGAGGGAAGGAGAGACAGAGAGAAGGAGAGACAGAGAGAAGGAGAGACAGAGGGAAGGAGAGACAGAGGGAAGGAGAGACAGAGGGAAGGAGAGACAGAGGGAAGGAGACACAGAGAGGAGAGACAGAGGGAAGGAGAGACAGAGAGAAGGAGAGACAGAGGGAAGGAGAGACAGAGAGAAGGAGAGACAGAGGGAAGGAGAGACAGAGGGAAGGAGAGACAGAGGGAAGGAGACACAGAGAGAAGGAGAGACAGAGGGAAGGAGAGACAGAGGGAAGGAGAGACAGAGAGAGGGAGAGACAGAGGGAAGGAGAGACAGAGGGAAGGAGAGACAGAGGGAAGGAGAGACAGAGGGAAGGAGAGACAGAGGGAAGGAGAGACAGAGAGAAGGAGAGACAGAGGGAAGGAGAGACAGAGGGAAGGAGAGACAGAGAGAAGGAGAGACAGAGGGAAGGAGAGACGTGGCAGCACTGCCTCAGCACTCCTGGGCGCTCCCAGAGCCTCGTGCATGGTGAGGCCTGCCCTCCACCGGGTGAGCCTGCCGCGGGAGCGGTCCACACGCAGCCGTTTGCTGGGGCTGCACTCCAGCGGAGGGAGAGGCTGGCCCAGAGCTTCTGCTCACACACACTCGGCCCTGCTTGTTCCTGCTTGTTGTATATTCAGGGGGTGGGGTGAGGTCTGCGAGCCAAAGCCTGGGGCGTCTCTCCTCTGCTCACTGTTAGCCCGCCCAGGCCTTTTAGGGCGCAGTGCTCCTGTCCTCCCAGGTGCCGCAGGGGGGCCTGTCACACAGACATCCAGGAAGGGTGACCCCCAGCCCTTCCTGAACCGAACTCCAGCCTAGGGGAAGCGGCAGCTCAAGCCTGAGACAGCCATCTCCTCAGAGTAGCACCAGGGACAGAAGCCCCCCTGAGAAGACAGACGTTCCCCACATCCCTGTGTCACTAGCAAGGAGGCTGCTCCTCCATCCTCCAGCCTGACTGCACTGCCTCATGGTGCAAAGCGGCTGCCTGAACAGCAGTCATCACATCAGCATTCCACCCAAAGCAGACGCCTCACTTAGTCACAAGGAACTTGCAGAGCACCCTCCCCCCCTTTTTTTTTCCCTTCAGGGTTATTGCTGGGGCTTGGTGCCTGCACTATGAATCCACTGCTCCTGGAGGCTGTTTCTCCCCTTTTGTTGCCCTTGTTGTTTATCATTGTCGTCGTTGTTGCATAGGACAGAGAGACATGGAGAGAGGAGGGGAAGACAGAGAGGGGGAGAGAAAGACAGACACCTGCAGACCTGCTTCACCGCCTGGGAAGCGACTCCCCTGCAGGTGGGGAGCCGGGGGCCTCGAACGGGGATCCTTACGCCGGTCCTTGCGCTTTGCGCCACGTGCGCTTAACCGCTGCGCTACCACCCGGCCCCCCAACCTCCACTTTTAAAATCTAATTTAAATGCAGTGTGTCCCCCTGAAAGGTGGGGTTCTGTTCTTAAAAGAGAGGGGGGAGAAGGAGGCTGGGGTGACTCTCAGCCCATCCCACTTCTGCCCCGGGGCCCTGGTGGACAGGAGCACCCTCTGGTTCTGGCCTGAGCTGCCCCACTGCGTCCTGGCTGTCTACACCGCAGGCTCCCAGGAGCGTGAGTCAGGCTTGGTGTAGACTCCTGCTGGGTGTGGCCCTGAGTGGCTGAGTCAGGGCTTGGGGACCCACCCTGCTGCTTTGGGGGCCCGGGTCTGTGCCCAGCAGAGACTTGCCCCTCTTAATCGCTGCCCTGACCTGCCCCTTGCACTTCAAGGCCTAGGGCTGGGCGCTGGGGACAGGTCCTGTGGGGCAGGAGGTGACAGGCCGGGGAGGGACCCCCACGCACAGCTGGTGTCCTCCTGGGCCTCCCCCCACCCCTGCTCCTCTGGGAACAAGCCCCATGGGGCCTGGGGCTGCAGCAGGATTGAGTGTGGCTGAGTGCTGGCTGGGTGGCCTCACCCCTTCTTCCTCCTCTGGGCACCCTCGGCTCCCAGATGGGGACAGGCTGCGCTGGGGGGTCCCCAAGGCCCCAGGGAGAGAGGGGGACAGGGGAGCACACTGTGGGGCGGGGTGCAGAACCCTGACTCCTGCCAGCAGAACCTGAGGCCTCACGCAAGTTGGCAAACCCACAGTCCCTCAGGCTTTGTGTCAGGGCGAGACGGAGAGAGGGAGTCCACAGCTCCGCTCCCCCATCACGCGGCCCGCTGGGGCTCAAACCCGGAGCTTCATCCACAGCAAGGTGTGGCCTCTACAGCCTGACCCTCTCTGGGCCCTGTGGCTCAGCCATGCCGGCTCTCCCCTCTCTCTACTAGTGACTCAACATCGACCTGCAAAATGGTGACCCAGCAGGGAGCAAGCCCACCCCGTCCCCCCAGCTCCATGTCCATCCTCCACTGGGAACTGCACTGGTTCTCCCAAGGCCACAGATGTGGGTTGACTAGTATTTCTAGAACTGTCTGTATCGTCAACATATTTATATGAATTTCCTCTAAGGTATTGCTGGGGCTTGGTGCCAGCACTATGAACCCTTTCTCTGCTCTAGGAGGTCATTTTTACCATTTATTTATTTTTTCTTTTTTTTTAATTTTTTCCCCCTTTTGTTGTCCTTTTTGTTTATCGTTGGTTTTGGGTAGGACAGAGAAAAATCGAGACGGAGAGAGAAAGACAAACGCCTGCTTCACCACCTGTGAAGATTTTTACCATTTATTTTTATTTTTTGTGTATTTATTTATTTATTCCCTTTTTATTGTTGAGTTATTATTGCTGTTATTGATGTTGTCATTGTTGGATAGGACAGAGAGAAGTGGAGAGAGGAGGGGAAGACAGAGAGGGGGAGAGAAAGACAGACACCTGCAGACCTGCTTCACCGCCTGGGAAGCGACTCCCCTGCAGGTGGGGAGCCGGGGGCTCGAACTGGGATCCTTATGCCAGTCCTTGTGCTTTGCGCCACGTGCATGAGCTTATCCCACTGCGCTACCGCCCCGGCTCTCCCTGCTCTTCTTTCTAAGTCACACCTACACCAGTTACTACTTCTGAGTGTCCTTCCTTTTGTCCTCTTCTCTCTCCGGGTCCTGATGGAGTTGGGGTTCAGAGCCCTCTGGGCATCTTCCCCTGACATTGCTCCCCCTCTGGGAGTCTGGACCCAAATTCTCTATGGGGAGCAGAAGGTGGGAGTTCTGGCTTCTGTCATGGCTTCTCCACTGGACATGGGTGTTGGCAGGTGGACCCACACCCCCAGCCTGTGTCTGTCTGTCCCTAGAGGGGCAGGGCTCTGGGGAGGGGAGGCTCCAGGACACATGGGTGAGGGCGTCTGCCCAGGGAGGTCAGGATGGCGTCATGGCAGCATCTGCAGCTTGGTGGGTGAAAGGTGGTAAGATATAAAGCAGAAGAAAGTTTTTAATAAACAGGAACCCAAAGGTAGGAATAGAGCAGATGATAATAGGAATCTTGTGGGCCAGGAGGTGGCGCAGTGGCAAAGCACTGGACTCCCAAGCCTGAGGTCCTGAGTTTGATCCCTGGCAGCGCATGTACCAGAGTGATGTCTGGTTCTTTCTCTCTCTCCTATTTTTCTCATTAATTAATAAATAAAATAATAAAAAATAGATGTTAGATCAGCACAAACTAAAGGGGCATACTTAAAAAAATAATAGGACTCTTAGGGTGGGAAGAAGCTAGGAAGTGTTCCAGGCGCCCATGACTTTAATAATTTTTGCCTGAGCCTGATAGTTGACATGCAGGGGGACAAAAAGTCTTGTCTGGGGAGATGGTGTCAGAGTTGATAACAGGACTAAAAAGCTGGATCAGGGCAGAGAGTAGCTCCCAAACTTATCCAGAGCCCTGCTCAGCTCTGGCTTATGGTGGTGCAGTGAATTGAACCTGGGACTTTGGAGCCTCAGGCATGAGAGTCAGTTTGCATAACCATTATGCTGTCTACCTATGTACTTTTAATTTTTTTTTTTTTTTTGCCTCCAAGTTTGTTGCTGGGGCTCAGTGCCTGCACTATGAATCCACTGATCCTGGAGGCCTCCCCCCCATTTTTGTTGCCCTTGTTATTGCTGTTGTTGTTGTTGGATAGACAGAGAGAAATTGAGAGAAGAGGGGAAGACAGAGAAAGATAGACACCTGCAGACCTGCTTCACTGCTTGTAAAGCACCCCCCCACAACAGGTGGGGAGCCGGGGTCTTGAACCTGAATCCTGTGTCAGTCTGGTCTGTGCGCTTCACACCATGTGTGCTTAACCTGCTGTGCTACCGCCCAGCTCCCCGTTTTTATTTATTTATTCATGAGATAGATAGGAGGAGAGAAAGAACCAGACATCACTCTGGTACATGTGCTGCCGGGGATCAAACTCAGGACCTCATGGTTGAGAATCCAGTGCTTTATCCACTGTGCCACCTGCCAGAGCACCCATTTTTTTTTAACCAGAAGAAAATCTATAAATAATATTAATTGTTGATGCCATCTCCTGACCCAGGGCCCGTATTTACTCACGTTTAGCACAGGAGCCTGTGTGACCTCTGACGAGGGGAAGAGCCATGAGAGCACCCCCCACACACACACTCGCCCGAGTCCCTGCTGCTCCCATGTGGGGCTGGGGCTCGAACCCAGGCCTGCACATGGTGAACAGAAGGCCCAGTCCTGGCCCTGAAGCCTGACTTCAGTGTGGTCCCCTCAAACCCACACACAGGCCAGCCCTTGGGGACAGGAGCTGCACGTGGGCTGGGCTCTGGGGGGAGTGAGCAGCTGATTGGGCTGGTTGGTCCTCGGGGAGGGGCGGTGACACACAGCGGCCATGTCTACTGAGCCCTCTCACGCCACCCTGCCCCACCCCGTCACCAGAGCCAGGACAGAACAACACTGTCACCTGCTGGGTCCATCTGTTGGAAGCCTCATGAACGGTGAAGAAAGGCTGCAGATTTCTCTCTCTCTCTGATTCCACCTTCCCTCTCAATTTCTCTTTGTCCCAAATAAATAAATAAATAAAACATCGAAAAAAAATTTAAAAAAAAAAGTTAAAAGAGAGACAGCAGCAGGCACCCACCATGTGGTGCCAGGCTCAAAGCCAGGCAGCAGATGTGGCAAGGTAGGCGCCCTACCAGGTGAGCTCTCTCTGCAGCCCTCATTCTGTATTTAAGAAAGGGAGAGGGGAACAGAGGGAGGAGACACCGTAGCACCGTCCGCCACTGTGGGGCTCTTCTAGTGCTGGCCCATGTGCTGCCGGGGCTTGAACCCGGGGCCTGGTGCAGGGCCAGGCTACACTCGCCGGCACCGGGCAGCTTGCTGGCTGGTGCCCCATGGAGGCGTTGAGACCCCACTTCAGCCCGGGATGGCTTCACCCCGGAGTCCCTCCTGGGGACAAGGGACAACCCCAAGCTCCTGTCCTCAAGGTGGGGGAGGCCATAGCTGGGTTCAGGACTCAGAGCCCCCAGCTTTCCCTCCCCGCTGGCTTGGGACTTGGGGTGACTCTGCCTCCCTATCCCAGCTGCGCTGCACCTGTGTCTCCCCGGAACTGGACCGGGGGGGGGGGGGAACTGCAGCCTGGGGTCACGTGACCTTGGGTGGAGTGGGGGAGCTGTGAGAACAGCAGCAGAGCCCCCCTGCACTGAGAGGGCAGGGGTCCCCCAAAGAGCTCAGCCAGAGGCTTGAGGACCAGAAGCCGGGGAGCCATGCCCCCCAGTACCCAGCATGGAAGGGCCCGAAGCCCCTCCAAGCAGCACCCACCCCCACTGGGATCACCCCTCCATCCTCGTGGGGTGGGGTGGGGCAGACAAGCGCTAGCAGCAGGGAGGCCCCCAAGTGCCTGAGGTGGGGGCTGTGTGCCTGCTGTCTAGTCTGCATCACTCCTCTCCGTGGGCTGGGAGACAGACGGACAGACGCCGGCACGCACGGCCCAGGGAGGGGTGCTCTTTGGGGTCTGGCAGGATGCGCCCCCGGGAAGCCATCTGGGCCAGCAGCCACCGTTGTGGGTGGCCTTTGACGCCAGCTGCGTCTGCTCCGTTGGTGTCTGCTCAGTGGGCTTGACGGGGATGGGCAGGGTCCCGGGGAGGAGGAAGACAGGGCAGGTGGGGGGCTCCTCAGGCCCAAGCATCTGGGGGGGCAGCTGCCTGCCTCCTTTCTGCCCCGGCCCTGCAGCCCCCAGCACACGGAGCCCTGGAGCTTCGAGAGGGGGCTTCCCCTGCGTCCCTGGCCCCAGGTCGAGGTGGGGACGCAGACAGGCATTCAGCACCCCCAAACCTGACAGGAGCCCCCCACCTGGCCCTCTTACCCTCCTTCTGTACCTTCTGCTCACCCTAGTCTTCCTCCACACTCCCCATCCCCCTCAGGCCTCCTCCCCTCTCTGGGCTAGACACACCAGCTGGCATCTTTGGGGCCCAGCCTGGCACAGGAAGACAGAGACAGCAGGAGCAGATGACAGTCCCGGGGGCTGGGCTTCCGGGTGTTGGGGCTCCCAGCAGCAGGGCAGGCGGTGGGGGCGGCCTGGAGGGGCCCTTCCTGGGGCTGTGGGCAGAGCAGCCCCGCCTCCCCCACCGTGTCTGGGGGCAGATGGCGAAGCAGGTGTCCCGGGCTGAGTGGGCAGAGGGTGCTGAGGAGAGAGCCGAGGTTCCCCGGAGGGGGCAGGACAGAGTTAGCCAGCAAGCGGCAGGATGGGGGGCTGCTGGGCCTGCGCCCAGGAGGACGGTGGCTCTTCCAGCTGAGGAGAGGGAGGGAGGAGGAGGCCAGGTGTCTGTGTGTGTGTGGGAGGCCATCACGGGGGACACGGTGGACATGGGCGACACGGGGGACATGGGGGACAAGGGGGACATGGGGGACATGGAGGGCTGCAGGAGGCCATCACGGGGGACACGGGGGACATGGGGGACACGGGGGACATGGGGGACATGGAGGACATGGGGGACATGGGGGGCTGCAGGAGGCCATCATGGGGGACACAGGGGACATGGGGGACACGGGGGACATGGGGGACATGGAGGACATGGGGGACATGGGGGACACAGGGGACATGGGGGACTGCAGGAGGCCATCACAGGGGACACGGGGGACATGGGGGACACGGGGGACATGGGGGACATGGAGGACATGGGGGAGATGGGGGGCTGCAGGAGGCCATCACAGGGGACATGGGGGACATGGGGAACACGGGGGACACAGGGGACATAGGGGACATGGGGGACATGGGGGGCTGCAGGAGGCCATCATGGGGGACACGGGGGACATGGAGGACACAGGGGACATGGGGGACATGGGGGACATGGGGGGCTGCAGGAGGCCATCACGGGGGACACGGGGGATACGGGGGACATGGGGGACATGGGGGACACGGGGGACATGGGGGACATGGGGGACTGCAGGAGGCCATCACGGGGGACACGGGGGACATGGGGGACACGGGGGACATGGGGGACATGGGGGGCTGCAGGAGGCCATCATGGGGGACACGGGGGACATGGGGGACACAGGGGACATGGGGGACATGGGGGGCTGCAGGAGGCCATCACGGGGGACATGGGGGACATGGGGGACACAGGGGACATGGGGGACATGGGGGACATGGGAGGCTGTAGGAGGCCATCATGGGGGACATGGGGGACACGGGGGACACGGGGGGCATGGGGGGCTGCAGGAGGCCATCACGGGGGACATGGGGGACATAGGGGACACAGGGGACATGGGGGACATGGGGGACATGGGGAACATGGGGGACACAGGGGACATGGGGGACACGGGGGACATGGGGGACTGCAGGAGGCCATCATGGGGGACACGGGGGACATGGGGGACACGGGGGACATGGGGAACTGCAGGAGGCCATCATGGGGGACACGGGGGACATGGGGGACACGGGGGACATGGGGGACACGGGGGACATGGGGGGCCGCAGGAGGCCATCACGGGGGACATGGGGGACACGGGGGACATGGGGGGCTGCAGGAGGCCATCACAGGGGACATGGGGGACATGGGGGGCTGCAGGAGGCCATCACGGGGGACACGGGGGACATGGGGGGCTGCAGGAGGCCATCACGGGGGACATGGGGGACATGGGGAACATGGGGGACACAGGGGGCATGGGGGACATGGGGGACATGGGGGCTGCAGGAGGCCATCACGGGGGACATGGGGGACATGGGCGACACGGGGCACATGGGGGGCTGCAGGAGGCCATCACGAGGGACATGGGGGACACGGGGGACATGGGGGACACGGGGGACATGGGGGGCTGCAGGAGGCCATCACAGGGGACATGGGGGACATGGGGGGCTGCAGGAGGCCATCACGGGGGACACGGGGGACATGGGGAACATGGGGGACACAGGGGGCATGGGGGACATGGGGGACATGGGGGCTGCAGGAGGACATCACGGGGGACACGGGGGACATGGGTGACACGGGGCACATGGGGGGCTGCAGGAGGCCATCACGAGGGACATGGGGGACACGGGGGACATGGGGGGCTGCAGGAGGCCATCACAGGGGACATGGGGGACATGGGGGGCTGCAGGAGGCCATCACGGGGGACACGGGGGACATGGGGGACACGGGGGACATGGGGGGCTGCTGGAGGCCATCATGGGGGACATGGGGGACACGGGGAACATGGGGGACATGGGGGCTGCAGGAGGCCATCAGAGACGACACAGGGGACACGGGGAAATGGGGGACAAGGGGGACATGGGGGACACAGGGGACATAGGGGTCTGCCGGAGGCCATCACAGAGGACACGGGGGACATGGGGGACATGGGGGGCTGCAGGAGGCCATCACGGGGGACATGTGGGACATGGGGGACATGAGGGGACTGCAGGAGGCCATCACAGGGGACATGGGGGACATGGGGGACATGGAGGACATGGGAGACATGGGGGGCTGCAGGAGGTCATCACAGGGGACACAGAGGACATGGGGGGGGGCTGCATGTGCCAGTGGAGCGGCCAGAGCTGGCTGGAGACAGAGAGGCGTCAGGGGCCAGAGCTGGCTCCTGGGGGCAGCAGGTGTGGTTCCGGGCGCCTGGCCTCGCTGTGTAGACACCCCACACACACAGGGTTGTCATGGCGGAGGGGCAGGAGAGGTTCTGAGCATGAACCAGGGCTCTTGGGGTCCTACACGCGCCACCTCACCCGTCTACACCCCTCCAAGAGGTCTGGCCTCCATGTGGGCACAGGGTCTGAAGGTGACACCACTGTTCTGTGTCCCTGCCATGAATCAGAGGAGACACAGGGAGATGCCACTTCCTCTGCATGTGTGTGTGAGTGTGAGTGTGTGTGTGTGTGTGTGTGTGTGTGTGTGTGAGTGTGTGTGAGTGTGTGTGTGTGAGTGTGTGTGTGTGAGTGTATGTGTGTGTGAGTGTGTGAATGTGTGAGTGTGTATGTGTGTGAGTGTGTGTGTGTGTGTGAGTGTGTGTGTGAGTGTGAGTGTGAATGTGTGAGTGTGTGTGTGAGTGTGTGTGTGTGAGTGTGTGTGTGTGTGAGTGTGTATGTGTGTGTGTGAATGTGTGTGTGAATTTGTGAGTGTGTGAATGTGTGAGTGTGTGTGTGTGTGTGTGAGTGTGTGTGAATGTGTGTGTGAGTGTGTGTGAATGTGTGTGTGAGTGTGTATTGTATGTGTGAATGTGTGTGTGTGAGTGTGTGTGAGTGTGTGTGAGTGTGTGTGTGTGCATGAGTGCATGTGTGTCTGTGTGTGTGTGTGTGTGTCTGTGTGTGTGAGTGTGTATGTATGAGTGTGTGTGTGAGTGTGTGAGTGTGTGTGTGTGTGTGAGTGTGTGTGTGTGAATGTGTGAGTGTGTGAATGTGTGAGTGTGTGTGTGAATGTGTAAATGTGTGTGAATGTGAGTGTGTGTGTGTTGAGTGTGTGTGAGAGTGTGTGTGTGTGAGTGTGTGTGTGTGAATGTGTAAGTGTGTGTGGAGTGTGTAAATGTGTGTGAATGTGAGTGTGTGTGTTGAGTGTGTGTGTGTGTGTGTGAGTGTGTGTGTCTGAATGTGTGAGTGTGTGAATGTGTGAGTGTGTGTGTGAATGTGTAAGTGTGTGTGAGTGTGTGTGAGTGTGTGTGTGAGTGTGTGTGTGTGAATGTGTGAATGTGTGAGTGTGAGTGTGTGTGTGAATGTGTAAATGTGTGTGAATGTGAGTGTGTATGTGTTGAGTGTGTGAGTGTGTGAGTGTGTGTGTGAATGTGTGAGTGTGTGTGAATGTGTAAATGTGTGTGAATGTGTGTGTGTGAGAGTGTGTGAGTGTGTGTGTGAGTGTGTGTGTGTGTGAGTGTGTGTGTGAATGTGTGAGTGTGTGTGTGAATGTGTGTGTGTGAGTGTGTGTGTGAGTGTGTGTGTCTGTGTGTGTGAGTGTGTGTGTGTGAGAGTGTGTGAGTGTGTGTGTGAGTGTGTGTGTGTGAATGTGTGAATGTGTGAGTGTGTGAATGTGTGAGTGTGTGTGTGAATGTGTAAATGTGTGTGAATGTGTGTGTGTGTTGTGTGTGTGAGTGTGTGTGTGAGTGTGTGTGTGAATGTGTGAGTGTGTGTGTGAATGTGTGTGTGTGAGTGTGTGTGAGTGTGTGTGTGAATGTGTGTGTGAGTGTGTATGTGTGTGAATGAGTGTGTGTGTGTGAATGTGTGTGAGTGTGTGTGTGAGTGTGTGTGTGAGTGTGTGTGTGTGAGTGTGTGTGTGAGTGTGTGTGTGAATGTGTGTGTGAATGTGTGTGTGAGTGTGTGAATGTGTGTGTGAGTGTGTGTGTGAATGAGTGTGTGTGTGAATGTGTGTGTGACTGTGAGTGCATGTGTGTGTGTAAGTGTGTGTGTGAATGTGAGTGTGTGTGTGTGAGTGTGTAAATATGTGTGTGTGAATGTGAATGTGAGTGTGTGTGACTGAGTGCATGAGTCTAAGTGTGTGTGTAAATGTGAGTGTGAGTGTATGAGTATGAGTGAGTGTGAGTGTGTGTGCTAGTGTATTGTGTGTGTGAGTGTATGAGTGTGAGTGTGTGTGAGTGTGTGCTAGTGTATGTGTGTGTGAGTGTGAGCACGAGTGTGCTAGTGTATGTGTGCGAGTGTGTGTGAGTGTGTGCTAATGTATGTGTGTGTGTGTGAGTGTATGAGTGTGAGTGTGTGCTAGTGTATCTGTGTGTGAGTGTAAGCACGAGTGTGTGCTAGTGTATGTGTGTGAGTGTGTGTTGGTGTGTGCTAGTGTATGTGTGTGTGAGTGTGAGTATGTGCTAGTGTATGTGTGTGTGTGTGCTAGTGTATGTGTGTGTGAGTGTGAGCATGAGTGTGTGTGCTAGTGTATGTGTGTGTTAGTGTGTGTGTGAGTGTATGAGTGTGAGTGTGTGCTAGTGTATGTGTGTGTGAGTGTGAGCACGAGTGTGTGCTAGTGTATGTGTGTGAGTGTGTGAGTGTGAGCACGAGTGTGTGCTAGTGTATGTGTGTGAGTGTGTGAGTGTGAGCACGAGTGTGTGCTAGTGTATGTGTGTGAGTGTGTGCTAGTGTATGTGTGTGTGTATGTGCTAGTGTATGTGTGTGTGTGCTAGTGTATGTGTGTGTGAGTGTGAGTATGAGTGTGTGTGCTAGTGTATGTGTGTGTGAGTGTATGAGTGTGAGTGTGTGTGAGTGTGTGTGTGAGTGTATGAGTGTGAGTGTGTGTTGGTGTGTGCTAGTGTATGTGTGTGTGAGCACGAGTGTGTGTGTGAGTGTGTGAGCAGCTATGCTGTTGAACCTGTTACACACTCTGCAGGTGTGAGTGTGCTTGTCTTTAGCTGTGGTTTAAAAGTGACCTAGTCATGGTCCAGGAGGTGGTGCAGTGGATAAAGCATTGGATTATCAACCATGAGATCCCGAGTTCGATCCCTGGCAGCACATGTACCAGAGTGATGGCTGGTTCTTTCTCTCCTCCTATCTTCCTCATGAATAAATAAATACATTCTAAAACAAAACAAACAAAAAAACTGATCAGTGGGGAGTCGGGCGGTGGCGCAGCGGGTTAAGCGCAGGTGGCGCAAAGCGCAAGGACCGGCGTAAAGTTCCCGGTTCGAGCCCCCAGCTCCCCACCTGCAGGGGAGTCGCTTCCCAGGCGGTGAAGCAGGTCTGCAGGTGTCTGTCTGTCTCTCCCCCTCTCTGTCTTCCCCTCCTCTCTCCATTTCTCTCTGTCCTGTCCAACAACGACGACATCAATAACTACAACAATGAAACAACAAGGGCAACAAAAGGGAATCAATAAAATAAAAAACAAAAAAAAAAACTGATCTGTGCTCTGGTTTAAAAAATGTAAGAATAAATAATAAGCTAAACAAATAAAAGGCGGCCTAGTGATCTCATGTAGAAACAATCTGGGGTCAGCAGGTCCTGCAGCCGTGCATTCTGGGAATGTGGGTGCCCAGGTCCTGGGGAGGGGCACAGTGGGGGCACAGGGGAAGTGCGGAGCCCCCACCCAGGGGCCACTTCCCGTGAGCATCTGGGACACTGGGGAGTCAGTGGCCCTGAGAACTGGGTGACAGCTCACAGAGCCTTACCAGGAAGTGAGGTCTGTGCCCAGAGCAGGGGGCAAGGGGCCAGCGGACATGGTGTGTGTGTTCATGGAGGGCAGGCTACTGGGCGTGTAGGCACTGAGGACCTGGGCAGCCCTGCCGCTGGCCTTGGAGACCCCGGCATCTGTCCCCCATGTCAGCGGTGGCTCACTGCCAGGCCCTGGTGTCCAAGGCTGGCCCCATAGAGACCATGTCCAGGGCCACAGGCCGGCTCAGGGTGTGAGCAGGCAGAGACAGAAATGTCAGGGACACACGGGGGGCCGCAGGGTGGGAGGGCTGCCCCTCCCTATCCCGCAGGGTCCCCCGCTTGGGATCTCAGTTTACCTCTGCATCCCTGGGCCTTGGGGAGGGGCCCTGTTTCAAGATCCACTAGGCAGCGTGTGTCCCTCTGTCCCCTGAACCCCGGGACAGCCCCATACGCTCGGCCACGATGGTGGGGCCCCCTGCGGCGGCCCACTCTGGCCTCTCCTGGGAGGGGGGCCTTCCGGCCTGTTCCTGCACCCATGGGTGAGCCTCCCCCCTCCCGGCCCTGGGCTCCTGGTGGCCTTCCGTGTCCCCAGGCTGCTGGTGGAATGGAAGAAGCTATTTGTGGTCAGACCCGCCCTGGCTGCCCAGCCATGCCCTCCTCCCCCACCCGTGAGTCAGCGCCACCACAGGGTCCTGGGAGCCACCCCACAGCCTCGAGGTGCCCCCAGTAGGGGGCTGGGCACCTCATGGCGCTGCTGGCCATGGCGGGTTCCCACGGATCCTGGGCTGCCTGATGAGCTCTGAGCCAGGCCCCCCAGACCACCCTAGGACAGGAACCCCTCATCCCCTGGGACAGTGACCATTTTCCCATCCTGACCTGCCCCCAACCCCAGCTGACCTGGGCTGCCACCTGCCAGGCCCCAGTTTCCCGTTCTGCTCGTGGGCAGTGGCCAGGCCTCCCAATGAGCCTCAGGAGGACGGGGCAGAGGGGGCCCTGAGGCACGGAGACAGAGACGGGAGGCCCAGGAGTGCTGAGGGTGGAGGCCAAGTCCATCAAGGGGACAGAGCAGGACGGGCGCAGGACCAGTGCCCTCAGCCCTGGAGAAGGGGATCCCGTGGTTCCCAGTGTGTGACCCCACGCCCTGAGCCAGACACTGGGGACCAGACAGGCAGGGATGGGGTCAGACACGCAGGGTGGGGGAGCTGGGTCCCTGAAAGCCCTTCAGAGAGGGCTTTCTCTGTCACCTGAGGGGGCTCTCCTGCCTCCATGCCGGCCACCCAACGCCCTCACTGTGCTGCCCCCACTCCCTGCAGCACTCCCTTGGGCTGGGGTTCAAGGCCTGTGACCCCAAGCCCCTGCCCTGCTCTGACTGAGGAGTGTGGACAGCTGCTGGCAGGGAGCCACAGATGTTGCCGTTTGGACCTGGCAGACTCGGGGGCCCTGGCCCCTCGAGCAGTGGGCACAGCTCTCCTCCGTGAGGGACAGAGGGCGCTCAGAGGGAGGGCTCTGCAGGTTTCCTGGGGCCCCAGCTCCAGGAGACAGCATCCCACCACCTAGGACCCGCCGAGGGCAGGCAGAGTGCCGGCATGGGGCAGGCAGCCCGTGCTCTGGGGCTCAGAGGGCACGGCGCTCAGCGCTGGGAAACCGAGGCACCACAGGCCTCCAGGGGTGAGGAGAGGTGGAGCAAGGTGGGGGTGCAGGCTGTAGGGGTCTGAGGGTGTCCCATTTTCTAGGGGTGCTCTGAGGGGCTTGCATTGGTAGTCACAAGGGCACCCACCACTCTTCAGCTTTGAGTGGGTTGGGAGCTGGGACCCTTCTCAAAATCTCTACAAGCACCAGGGAGGTCTCTCTGGGGGGCTAGCTGCTTCTCCGACCCTTCCCAAAAGACACCACCCCCCTCATGTGCCTGGTGTCCCCCGTGATGGCCTCCTGCAGCCCCCCATGTCCCCCATGATGGCCTCCTGCAGCCCCCCATGTCCCCCGTGCCCCCGTGATGGCCTCCTGTAGTCCCCCATGTTCCCCGTGCTCCCGTCCCCCGTGATGGCCTCCTGCAGCCCCCCATGTCCCCCCATGTCCCCCATGATGGCCTCCTGTAGTCCCCCATGTCCCCCGTCCCCCGTGATGGCCTCCTGTAGTCCCCATGTCCCCCGTCCCCCATGATGGCCTCCTGTAGTCCCCCATGTTCCCCGTCCCCCATGATGGCCTCCTGCAGCCCCCCATGTTCCCCGTCCCCCGTGATGGCCTCCTGTAGTCCCCCATGTCCCCCGTGCCCCCGTCCCCCGTGATGGCCTCCTGTAGTCCCCATGTCCCCCGTGCCCCCGTGATGGCATCCTTCGGTGACAATGGGAGCAGCTGAGCAGTTGTCCCCCTCCCCCCAGGCCTGCTGGGGACACTGACATCATGGAAACTGCTTCTGGAAGGGGCAGCTGGGCTGGTGGGAGCAGGGCTGAGCAACGGAGGGGAGGTGCATGCTGGGAGCTGTGACATCACACTGAGCACCCCCCCCAGCTGGGTGCTGACTCACATGGAGGGCTGGCCGGCCCCTCAGCTGCTGCCCACTGGCCTACGGTGGGGGGTGGCCCTGTCACTGGGCTCAGTGTGACCAGCTCCTGAGCCCGGTGGCCAGCATGGCAAGGGGGCTGCCCGGGGGTCAGGGGGGCTGCCCGGGGGTCTGGGGGCTGCCCGGGGGTTGGGGGGGCTGCTCGGGGTCAGGGGGCTGCCTGGGGGTCAGGGGACTGCCCGGGGGTCAGGTGGGCTGCCTGGGGTTCAGGGGGGCTGCCTGGGGTTCAGGGGGGCTGCCTGGGGCTCATGGGGGCTACCCAGGGGTTAGGGTGGCTGCCTGGGGTTCAGGGGGGCTGCCCAGGGGTCAGGGGGCTGCCCAGGGTTCAGGGGGGCTGCCTGGGGGTCAGGGGGCTGCCCGGGGCTCGGGGGGGCTGCCTGGGGGTCAGGGGGGCTGCCTGGGGGTCAGGGGGCCTGCCCGGGGCTCAGAGGGGCTGCCTGGGGGTCAGGGGGGCTGCCTGGGGCTCAGGGGGCTGCCCGGGGCTCAGAGGGGCTGCCTGGGGGTGAGGGGGGCTGCCCGGGAGTCAGGGGGGCTGCCCGGGGCTCAGGGGGCTGCCCGGGGCTCAGAGGGGCTGCCTGGGGGTCAGGGGGGCTGCCCGGGAGTCAGGGGGGCTGCCCGGGGCTCAGGGGGCTGCCCGGGGCTCAGGGGGCTGCCTGAGGGTCAGGGGGGCTGCCCGGGGGTCAAGGTGCTACCGGGGGGTCAGGGGCTGCATAGGGAGTAGGGAGGATGCCTGGGACTTGGGGGTGCTGTCTAGATTTCAGGTGGGCTGCCTAGGCCATTGGGGGCTGCCCGGGACTCAGGGAATCAGCCCAGGTGTCAGTGGCTGCTGAGGTTCTGATTCTTAAGGTCCCCCCAGAAGGTCGCCTAGAGGTCGGCCAGTCTGCCTTGGCCATAATCACAGGGGCCGCCCAGACCCAGGCAGGGCTGGTGGCAGCCAGGGGGTGGCCCTGCCGCACTGACCACGGGTCCCACGTCAGAGCCTCTGCAGGCTGCCAGGGCCACGGGCCACAGAGTGACCTGCCGGCCACGTCCCTCCCCTCCCCCAGCCCCAGGTGTCCAGCCCAGGACCGTACACGGCAGCGGGAAGGAGAGGGCAGGGTCAGGCTGCGGGGCCTCCGTGGGACATGGGAGCTGCTGGTGTGTCCTCGTGGGACACTGGGTCGGCCACTGCACAGACTGGGTGCTCCTTCAGGAAGCTGGACTTTCCATGAGCTCTTTTTTAAAAATATTTATTTCATTCATTTATTCCCTTTTGTTGCCCTTCTTTTGTTTTATTGTTGTAGTTTTTATTGTTGTTACTGATGTCGTCGTTGTTGGACAGGACAGAGAGAAATGGAGAGAGGAGGGGAAGACAGAGAGGGGGAGAGAAAGACAGACACCTGCAGACCTGCTTCACCGCCTGGGAAGCGACTCCCCTGCAGGTGGGGAGCCGGGGGCTCGAACCGGGATCCTTACGAGGTTCATTAACACTTTGCGCCACGTGCACTTAACCCACTGCACTACCGCCCGACTCCCCCCTGAGTTCTTTTTTAAAAATTTGTTTGGGGGCCAGGTGGTAGCGCACCTGGTTAAGCGCTCACATCACAGTGCTCAAGGACCTAGGTTCAAGGCCCTGGTCCTCACCTGCAGGGGGGAAGAAGCTTCACGAGCGGTGAAGCAGGGCTGCAGGTGTCTCTCTGTCTCTCTCCCTCTCTGCCTTCCCTTCTCTCTCACTTTCTCTCTGTCTCTGTCCAAAATAGACAAATAAATACATTTTAAAGGTAATTGTTTGCTTATTTATTAATTAATTAATTTATTTTGATAGGACTGAGGGACACTGAAAGACACCTACAGACCTGCTCCGTCATTCATGACGCTTCTCCCCTACATGTGGGAGCCGGGGGCTTGTACCCAGGTCCTCCTACATGACCGTGTGTGCGCTCCACCTGCAGCAACACCATCCAGCCTCCATTTTTTTCTATTTTCCTGGCAGACCGAGAGCCCTGCAGAGAGGCGCAGGCTGGTGAGCAGTGGGGGGGTAAGCCCGCCAGGGTGGACGGCAGGACAGTCACACAGGGCCGAGCACAGCAGCCAGCAGTTCACCGGAGCCTCTTCCAGGAGCTGAGTCCAACCCAGACACACAGACACTCAGACACACAGACACTCAGACACATAGATACATAGACACTCAGACATATGGACATTCAGACATTCAGACACATAGACACATATACACACAGATAACACAGACACTCAGATACACAGACATTCAGACACATAGATACATAGACACTCAGACAGACACACAGACATTCAGACACATAGATACATAGACACTCAGACAGACACACAGACATTCAGACACACAGAGACACTTATAGACACACATAGACAGACACACAGAGACATATAGACACACATAGAGATACATATACACACACACTCACACAACATTCACATTCATACACACACAGAGAGAGACAGACAGACAGACACTCACATGGAATGACAAACATACAGTTTTTTACGCAGTGCCAGCAAATGGACCCAGGAAGAGAGAGAAGGAGGCGAGGAGGAGAGAGGAGAGACAGAGGAGAGAGGAGAGATAGGGGAGAGACAGAGAGGAGAGACAGAGAGAGGAGAGATAGGGGAGAGATAGAGTGGAGAGACAGAGAGAGAGACAGAGAGAGGAGAGATAGGGGAGAGATAGAGTGGAGAGACAGAGAGAGGAGAGACAGAGAGAGGAGAGATAGGGGAGAGATAGAGTGGAGAGATAGAGTGGAGAGACAGAGAGGAGAGACAGAGAGAGGAGAGACGGCCTAGTACCCTGTACCCTCTGAGGCAGCATTGGTGCCACTCCTGGTGCTCAGCATGGTGCCGGGGATCGAACTCAGGACCCCACACCCAGCATGGCATGTGTGCTAACCACTGACCTATCTCATTCTCCTCATTTCTTTTTTAAAAAGAGATTCATAGCCCAGTGATCCTTCAAACAGACTCTCCTCCTGCCTGAGGCTCTGAGGTCCCAGGTTCAGTCCCTAGCACCACCATCAGCCAGAGCTCAACAGGGCTCTGGGGAAAATAAAATAAAATAAAATAAAATAAAATAAAATAAAATAAAATAAAATAAAATAAAATAAAGTAAAATAAAATAAAATAAAGTAAAATGAAAATAAAGGAGCGCGGTAGCGCAGTGGGTTAAGCGCATGTGGCACAAAACACAAGGACCGGTGTAAGGATCCCGGTTTGAGTCCCCGGCTCCCCACCTGCAGGGGAGTCGCTTCCCAGGCGGTGAAGCAGGTCTGCAGGTGTCTGTCTTTCTCTCCCCCTCTCTGTCTTCCCCTCCTCTCTCCATTTCTCTCTGTCCTATCCAACAACAATGACATCAATAACAACAATAAAAAATCAAGGGCAACAGAAAGGAAATAAATAAATATTAAAAATAAAATAATAACCAGGTTGTTGTGCCCTGAGTTAATGACAGGATACCTTGTATGAAGACCCAGGTTCAAGCCCCTGGTCCCCACCTGTGTGGGGGAATTGAACAAGTGGTGAAGCAGGATTGCAAAAATCTCTCTCCCTCTCCATCTTTGTCCCATCCAAAGAAAGAAAGAAAAATAAAAACAAAAATAAAAAAGGAGAAATGGCCACTGAGGGCAGTGGGTTCATTGTGCGGGTACCGAGCCCCAGTGATCGCCTGGTGGCCATGAAGAAACAAGCTTCATTTTTCGTGAGAGAGTTCCAAACGGGAGGGAGACAGAGCGAGAGAGACTAGAGCAGCCTGGGACTTGAACCAGGAGCCTCGGGCATGCAAGTCCTGCACCCTACTAGCTGAGCCATCATCTCTTTGACAGGGTAGAGTTTGTTCCTGGCTGGGGGCAGCAGGTGACACACAGTGACACCCATGGCTCCTACTCAGGCCAGGACTCAGGGCACGGCCAGCTGCCGGCAGCCTCGTCCAGAGAGAGTGCCTCGGCCCTCTGCCCTCTGCCCTCTGCCCCAGCCGGGAAGGACGGGGGCTGAGTCCTGGACCCCAGCCTCCTTCAGCGGAGGGTTGAGGCCTGCTGGCCACTCAGTTCAGTCGTGGGCCCACGTGTGACCTACTTTGTCACCGTCAAGGCCAATCCTGCCCCGCTGTGAATCATTCACCAGCAGGAGGGCTTCCAGGAGGCGTCCACCAGCCCAGCGCCAGGCCGGAGGCCCAGGGACCACTGGGGGAGGGGCGGAGGGCTAGAGGAAGGGTCAGGGGGCTCGTGGGGTTCCCTGGGGATGGGGTCTCTCCTGGGCGGCCAGATGAAGGGACGGACACGGACAGACCGGCTTCCTGGGAGCTTGGGGGCCCTGTGCTCACCTCAGTGCTCATGGCTCCCACCTGGGCTAGGCTGGGCGCGGGGTGGGCGGCCCCTCTCGGGTGTCCTGCGGGTGGGGCGGGAGGTCTGGACGGCACACCTCACTCACAGAGCTCCCACACGCTCCTCCTGAGGATGGGTGGCTGCCAGTGGGGCCCCGACAGCTCTGGGTCCCAGTGCTCATGAGTCCTCCTTCTCTCCCTCACTTTCTCTCTCTCCCTCTCTCTTCCTCCACTCTCTCCCTTCTTCTCCCTCTCCCTCTCTCTCTCCCCTCCTCCTCTCTGCCTCTCCCTCTCCCTCTCTCTCTCCCTCTCTCTCTCCCTCTCTCTCTCCCTCTCCAACTCCTCCTCTCTCCCTCTCCCTCTGCCTCTGCCTCTGCCTCTCCCTCTCCCTCTCCCTCTCCCTCTCCCTCTCCCTCTCCCTCTCCCTCTCTCTCTCCCCTCCTCCTCTCTCCCTTCTCCTCCCTCTCCCTCCTCCTCCCTCTCCCTCTGCCTCTCCCTCTCCCTCTCCCTCTCTCTCCCCTCCTCCTCTCTCCCTCTCCCTCTCCCTCTCCCTCTCTCCCTCCCTCTCCCTCCCTCTCCCTCTCCCTCTCCCTCTCCCTTTCCCTCTCCCTCTCCCTCTCCCTCTCCCTCTCTCTCTTCCTCCCTCTCCCTCTCCCTCTCCCTCTCCCTCTCCCTTTCCCTCTCCCTCTCCCTCTCCCTCTCCCTCTCTCTCTTCCTCCCTCTCCCTCTCCCTCTCCCTCTCCCTCTCCCTCTCTCTCTTCCTCCCTCTCCCTCTCCCTCTCCCTCTCCCTCTCCCTCTCCCTCTCTCCCTCCCTCTCCCTCCCTCTCCCTCTCCCTCTCTCTCCCCTCCTCCTCTCTCCCTTCTCCTCCCTCTCCCTCTCCCTCTCCCTCTGCCTCTCCCTCTCCCTCTCCCTCTCTCTCCCCTCCTCCTCTCTCCCTCTCCCTCTCCCTCTCTCCCTCCCTCTCCCTCCCTCTCCCTCTCCCTCTCCCTCTCCCTCTCTCTCTTCCTCCCTCTCCCTCTCTCTCTTAGGGATTTGCTATGAGGATTACCATTGGCTCAGTGTTCACATAGCCCCACTGCTCCCAGGGCCAAGTTTTCCTTTTAGAGGACAGACGAGCGGACAGGATGCAGCAAGGACAGGAGCCCACCACCCTGGAGCCCATGGGACAGACGCGGTCAGATATTCCTGGGAGGGACCCAGCTGGGCAGGCAGGCAAGGAAAGACACAGACCCTAGGACTGACCGGAGTCCTTGGAGGCTCCTCCTCACCTCCCAGCCTCCCTCTTTGTGTGTTTTTATGTGAAGTCTTTCTTCACTTTTAATTTTTAAAAAAATTTTTGGGGGGCTGGGCAGTAGCGCACATGGTGCGAAGCACAAGGACCGGCATAAGGATCCTGGTTTGAGCCCCCTGGCTCCCCACTTGCAGGGGAGTCGCTTCACAGGCGGTGAAGCAGGTCTGCAGGTGTCTGTCTTTCTCTCCCCCTCTCTGTCTTCCCCTCCTCTCTCCATTTCTCTCTGTCCTATCCAACAATGACGACATCAATAACAACAATAACAACTACAACAAGTGCAACATGGGCAACAAAGTGGAGAAAATGGCCTCCAGGAACAGTGGATTCGTAGTGCAGACACCAAGCCCCAGCAATAACCCTGGAGGCAAAAAAACAACAACAACAAAAAAAACAGGTGTCTCTGTTTCTCTTCCTCTCTATCTCCCTCCCTCTCCACTTCAATTTATCCCCCGCACATGTGCCATAAGCCGCTGCAGCCCCTGTGTCCTTCGTTTCACTGTTTCAAAGCAGAATGAAGGCTCAGCCTGCACTCCTGCCTGATGGGACAGATGGCTCCTGGGCTGGGCTTGAAGCTGCATTTCTGTGCTTAGTGAGAGGAGAGCCTCACTCTGGCGTCTGGGTGCCTGGGACTCAGCCCGCAGTCCCTGTGGCCTGGGCCGCCCCAGGCTCGGCTCAGTCCTCCTGTGTCCTCTCTTCCTTGACCTGGCCATCCCCAGACTTGGCGGGGAGGCTCTCTTTTGTCTTTGAGGTGACTCACGGGGCTGGAATGTCAGCTCAGGCTGTCATTAAAGGCGTGGTCTACCATCCCGGCCTGGGGGTGCACGGGGCTCCTGCACGCTGAGGAGGGGTCCCTCCCGGCCCAGCCGGGGTGGGGGGAGAGAGAGAGACCCCACGCCGATGGGTCAGTGGCAAAGCAGGCCGGTGCCCAGGAGGCTGTGTCCAGGGCTACCTCTCTCTCGCCTGGCCCAGCCCCAGCCAGGTGGCAGACGGGTCACTGCCCGACGACCAGGGGAGCGTGCGTCAGGTGTGCATCTGTGAGCGTGGTGGCGGTGTGTTGGTGCCCCGTGGGGCAGGTGAGGTGAGGCAGCTGTGTCCCTGGAGTGTGCCAGGTGTGTGTGTGCAGGTGTGAGTGGCATGTAGCGTGGCGTGTGTGACTGTAGGCGTGGTGTGGTGCGTGGCATGTGCAGGCTTGGTGTGTGGCATGTGGAACATCGTGTGTGTGTGTGCTGCGTGTTCAGGCATGACATGTGTGGCGTGTGAGCACACACGCTCTTCCTGTGTTGGCCGGGACTTCCCAGGCGCAGGGACAGAATGACTCTTCCACGGGGAATCCCTGGGCCAGGCCTCCCCCTGCCGTCACCCCAGCTGGGGACACCCACGCCGCCGAGACGGGAGAGGACGGGCAGCCCACACGCCTGTTTGTTGCCAGGCCCCTGGCAACGCCGCCTCCCTTCTTCCCGTCTGCGTCTGCCCGGAACCTTCCAGCAGGAGGGGCGGCAGCTGCAGGGCTGCTGGGAGCCCCGCTGGGGCGGACATGACCCCAGGCCCCACTCAGGCCAGCAGAGCCCCCCAGACACGGGTGATGACCTGGGGCCCAGCAGGGTCTGGGCCTCTGACTGGAGTGACCCTGTCAGTCACCGGGTGGGGAGGGTGCTCCCATCCTGCACATGGGGGCAGGCTGCTGTGTCACTACCCTCAGCCTCCTGTGGCTCCGAGAGAGAGGGAGAGAGAGAGGGGGGGGGGAGGGGGAGGGAGGCTAGGTAGGCCCTGGGGACACGCCCACTCAGCTCCCGGCAGGGCCAAGGGGACAGCTGGGAAGGACCCCCAGGTGAGGGCCTGTGTGGCCACCCACCGGGCCTCTTTGAGGAGAGCTCACCACACACTGCCCACCCGGCTTGGCTGAGGCCCCCGGCTGCCCCCTCGCCTGGGTACCTGCCCCCGTGCGCCTGGCCCTGGGGGCACCCTGGGGTGTCCTGGGCCGTCAGAGTCTGCACAGCTGAGGGGCAGAGCCACCCCAGCGCTCCGTCCCAGTGGTCCCGGGGCCGTGTTATGACAGTTCAGAGAGGGTCAGGGAAACCCCAGCTCCAGGCTTGGACGGCCATCTTCACACCAAGCCATAAGCCCCCACACCTGGCCACTGAGTGGAGGCCCCTGACAGACAGCTGCCCCTGACCCGGGGGCTCCGAGACCCCCGCCACCCCGTTCCCACAGACCCAGCTGTCACTGGAGTTCTCTCCCCAGGCTGTCCTGCCCAGCAGAGGACAGGGCTCTCCCTGACAACAGGCCTCCCTCAGCCTCACCTGGGAGGCAGGTGGCTCCTGGTTACTGCCCTTCTCTCTGTTTTTTTTTTTTTTTTTTTTAAATAATTTTTAAACTATTGGATAGAGACAAAGAGAAATTGAGAGGGGACAGAGGTAGGGAAGGAGAGAGACAGACAGACACCTGCAGCCCACTCGTGAAGTTTTCCCCCTGCAGGTGGGGACCTGGAGCTTGAACCTGGGTCCTTGTGCCCTGTGATTTGAGTGCTTAACCAGGTGCACCACCACCCAGTCCCCTCAGTGACTCTTTCTTGTTTATTCCAAGAAACCTTTTTTTGTTTGTTTCTTTTTTGCCACCAGGGTTATTGCTGGGGCTCAGTGTCTGCACCATGAATCCACGGCTCCTGGAGGCCATTTTTCCCATATTTGTCGCCCTTGTTGTTATTGTTGTTTTTGGATAGGACAGAAAGTGAGAGAGGAGAGGAAGACAGAGAGGGGGAGAGAAAGACAGACACCTGCAGACCTGCTTCACCGCCTGGGAAGCGACTCCCCTGCAGGTGGGGAGCCGGGGGCTCGCGCCGGGATCCTTACGCCGGTCCCTGCGATTCGCGTGACGTGCGCTTAACCCGCTGCGCCACCGCCTGATTCCCAAACCATTAAGCGATCTACCCCGCCCTTATTTATTTTATTATTGGATAGAGACAGAGAAAAACTGAGAGGGGAGGGGAGGTAGAAAGACAGACAGACAGACACCTGCAGCCCTGCTTCACCACTTGTGGGGACCAGGGGCTTGAACCCGGGATCTTGCGCACTGTAATGTGAGCACTTAACCAGGTGCTTCACGGCCTGGCCCCCCCAGAAACTTGACAGAACCTTTGCAGCTGCCTCATCTGCTCTCCCGGGCCCCTGTGCACCGCCAACAGGGAGAAGGCAAAATGTGTCTTCACAGGGGCCCCAGCACTCACACAGCTACAGACGGCAGGGACCACCCAGCCACACAGCCACCAAGGACCAAGGACCGCTCAGTGTGGGGAGACACCTTTGGGGGGGGCTCAGGACTTGCCGGCACCAGAGGCCACCCCGACTGCAGACTCAGCAACGCAGAGTCCACGCAGAGCAAAATAATCTGACTCTGAGCAGGAGCCTCCCTATGGGGGCCGCCCTCCCCCAGCCGCAGGAAGCACAGGCCTCGGGGGGACTGGGCAGCCAGAGCAGGGCGTCCCCCTTCCTGCACAGGAAGTGGCATCCTGGGAAGTGAGGCCACCGGCTCCTGGCGGTTCCCCTAGTGCTGGCTCACAGCCTCCACCCTCCACCGGAGGGACGACAGGCCACCGGAACCCCAGGTCCCGTCCACCCCTCAGACCAGGGCCCATGCTGGAGGGTGACTCCAGGGCTACTGGGCGACAAGTTGGGTGACAGCAGACAGCCAGGGAGAGCGCAGGATACCTCAACTCACACCTGTGAAGCAGGGCTACAAGGCTTTCTGGTTTCTTCCTTCCTTTCTTTTTTTAATTGGAAATTGAGAGGGGCAGAGAGATGGAGAGGGAGACATCGGGGGTTGAGCGGTGGCGCCGCGAGTTAAGCACACGTGGTGCAAAGCGCAGGGATCCTGGTTCGAGCCCCCGGCTCCCCACCTGCAGGGGAGTCGCTTCACAGGCGGTGAAGCAGGTCTGCAGGTGTCTGTCTTTCTCTCCCCCTCTCTGTCTTCCCCTCCTCTCTCCATTTCTCTCTGTCCTGTCCAACAACAACGACATCAATAATAACTACAACAACAAGGGCAACAAAAGGGAAAACGTCCTTCAGGAGCAGGGGGTTTGTAGTGCGGCCACTGGAGCCCCAGCGATAACCCTGGAGGCAAAAAAAAAAAGGGGGGACAGGGAGGGAGACACCTGCTTCACTGCATGTGAAGCTTTCTCCTTGCAAGTGGAAAGCGAGGGCTTGAACCCAGATCCTTGCACAGGTTCTTGCGCTTAGTACCAGGTGCACTTAACCGGGTGCACCCCCTTTTTTAAAAAAAGATTTTATTTATTGATGAGAAAGACAGGAGAGAGAAAGAACCAGACATCACTCTGGCACATGTGCTGCTGGGGATCGAACTCGGGGCCTCGTGCTTGAGAGTCCAGTGCTTTATCACTGCGCCCCCTCCCGGACCACTCCCCCTCTTTTTTACTATCTCTCTCTCCCCTTTCAAATGAAAAGAAAGGGAAAGACAGAAGGAAGGAAGGAAAGAAGGAAGGTGGAGGGGAGAGATAAAGAAGAAAAACAAGGAAAGCGAGAAGGCCTGGGAGGGTGCAGTGGAGGAATCACTGGACTCTGAGTTCGGTCCCCGGCAGCATGCGGACCAGAGTGGTGGCTGGTTCTTTGTCCTGCTCCTTTTTTCTCATAAATAAATAAGCAAAATCTTAAAAAGAGGAAAAGATGTAAGCACAAGAGCCAGAGGAGTCAGAGCTGGGGGCATGAAGCAGAAAGCCCTGTGCTCCACCCACTGGGAGACCCCAGGCCCCGATGATGTCACAGTGACATCACGGCTGTTTGAGGAAGGAGGCCCGCCCCTCAGTCCCCAGGACCCCAATGTGGCAGAGGGGAAGCCCACCCACAGACTCCCCAAAGCTGCTGTGGGGCCCCAGAGGTGCCCTGGGGGAAGCAGGGGCCAGCCTTACCCGGAGTGGGGTGTTGGGGCCTGGGGCCCACCCTGGGAGCTTCAGCCACCTCCTGGCCACACTGCCCCCAGGGCCCCAGGCAGCAGGCGCCCGGCACCCAGCACCCTCTCAGATGCGAGACCCAGAGGCCAGCATGGGCCCAAGGAGACTTGGGGGTGGCCACACAGAGGAAGCCAGGCTGAGGTCTGTTCCCAAACAGTTTATTTATGTAAATATCAAATTAGAAAACATCCCAAGAGCCGCTGGGTGTGTCTTACAGACGGTAACAAAGTGACAGAACCCGCACGGCCTGGGTCCTGGCAGCGGGGCTGGGCCACCAGGGGTAAAGTGCTGGGCCAGACCCCGGGCCCATTGATGTGCGGACCTGAGCGGCAGGGAGGCCCCAGGCTCCTGTCCCCAGACCCCAGATTCCTGAGGGCAGCCCCAGGGCACAGGCCCCAGCCTGGCAGGTCCATGGACAGACAGAGGGACAGAACTCAGCCAGCTTTGGCTTCCCCAGGGCCCCCGGTCCTGTCCCCGTAGGGCTAACACTCAGGCACCAGGGCCCGGCCATCCTGCCTGGCTGGGGGGAGGGCAGCCATCCAGGAAGGTGGGCAGGTGGCCTGCAGCCAGCCATGCCTGGGGACTTCCAGGGGAGGCTGCCCAGGACACAGGAAAAAAGTATAAAAAAGTATGAGTAGTGTATCTGTCTCCTGCGGTGAGAGGGAGTGGGGTGAGGTCACTGTCCAGCACTCCAGGGTCATTGTCCCCGGGCCTGTGAGGTCACTGTGCCCAGCACCCCGAGGTCACTGTGCCCAGCACCCCAAGGTCACTGTGTCCAGCACCCCGAGGTCACTGTGCCCAGCACCCAGAGGTCACTGTGTCCAGCACCCTGAGGTTACTGTGCCTAGCACCCCAAGGTCACTGTGCCCAAAACCCCGAGGTCACTGTGCCCAGCACCCCAAGGTCACTGTGCCCAGCACCTAGAGGTTACTGTGCCCAGCACCCCAAGGTCACTGTGTCCAGCACCCAGAGGTTACTGTGCCCAGCACCCAGAGGTTACTGTGCCCAGCACCCAGAGGTTACTGTGTCCAGCACCCAAGCAGAGTGCATCTTGGACCCTGATCATGAACAGCACAAAAAGTGAATCAGCAGCAGAAATAAACGGAGTGTTTGGGGGTTCCTCGTTTGCCCCACACACACCATGGGCACCCCCCCAGCAGCGTCTCCAGCCTCGGGGAGGCGACCCAGAAAGTTCACAGTTTTCACCTGAGGGGGTCGTTCCAGGAACGGAGAATCGTCCTTGACGGAAGCAGGGCCCCGCGGCACAATGGGCAGGGCCTCCTGAGGAGCTGGGCACCTCCCCACTCCGCTCCCTCCGCCGTGCCCCCCAGCACACAACCACATGCCCCTCCCTCCGCTATCCTGTCTCCAGCAGCCTCGGACCCAGGCTTCGGCCCCAGGAGCCTCGCGGGCGTATTGCTTGTTTTGCTTCCAGAGTTCTGGCTCCGGGCGGGAGCCTTCACAGCCGAGACAGAGGCAGCCTCACTGCACCAGGACGAAGGTGCCCGGGGGGCCGAGCGCCTCCAGTGCACAGTCCCCCTGGGGCAGCCCCGCCGGGAGCCGCGGCGCCAGGGCCGGGCCAAGGGGCTCGCCGAGCGGAAGGTGGGCGTCCGGGAGCTGGGCGGCCGAGGCCACGGCGGACACACCAGCCGGGAGGAGCAGGGACGGCAGCAGCGCCGGGGTGACCAGCAGGGCGCCAGGCAGCTGGGAGACGACGCGGGTGTCACGGGGGGCCGGGGCTGGCACCGGCGGGGGGCCTGGGGGACTCGGATGGCAGCTCGGAGGGGCCGGGTGGTGCCGGAGCTGGAGCCACCTGAGGACAGAAGGCCATAGGACACATGGACACACGCTCACGTCAACCCCTCCAGCACTGCCCGGCTGCAGGACCGCACCCCAGCGACAGGGGAGGAGCAGGCAACCGTCCCCCACCCGGCCTCCCCGGGGACCTGCCTCGGCTGGTGCAGGGCCCCCTCCAGCAGCCCCGACCCGGGGGTGGCCACAGGCAGGGGTGCCCATGGGGACGTGGAGGACAGGCAGGGCTGGCGGCCGGGGCCCTTGACTTTGCTGAGTCCCAGCAGGCCTCGTAGGCTCCTTCTCAGCTGCTGCCGGAAGGCTCTCAGGCCTGAGGGGAGAGACGGGGTCAGGGGGCACGGTCGGACCCCCCCCCACAGGAGGAGTGCCATGGCCTCAGGGGGCTATGCCCTCCCACAGCTGTCACCTGAGGCAGCACCCCATCTCAGGAGACCTGGGTTCTGGGGTTACGGAGGCTCTAAGGCTCGCGGAAGGGGACCATCCCCCCGGCTGTGCCCTCCCAGGGGCCCCATGGGAGGGGTGAGTGCGGGGGCCACACCTTGGGTGAGGGAGGTGTCGGAGGCTCTGCGTCCCTCCTGGAAGCTGACGGGGTGCAGGGCGGGGCCCCCCGGGGCACCCGGGGCCTCAAGCACGGGGGTGGCCGACTGGGTGCCGAGCAGGGGTGAGGCCAGTCGGAGCGGGGAGCAGGTACCCAGCAGCTCCCGGGCAGCCAGGTGGCCACTAGACACCCCGGGGCCCTTGCTGGCCAAGTAGGGGAGGCAGCTGTCAGAGCTGGCGCTCTCCGATGCAGGGGAGGCGGAGATGATGATGCCTGGGGGCAGGTGGGGCGTCAGGAGGCTCCTCGGGGCCACAGCCCTCCCCCGCCCACCCAGCTCTGCCCGAGGGGCTGCAGGTGTGTCCATGAGGGGTGTGCTGACCCTAACGCCCAGCTCCACCTGATATCAGCCAAGCTGCGTGGGGCTTTGTCTTTTCTCTCTGTATCTGTTTGTTTCTTTCTGTTATCTCTCTCATTAAAATAAATACATGAAAAGATAACAAGAGAAAGAAAGAGGTGGGGGTGCTGGGGAGACTCAGCTGAGGCCCCAGGTTCAGTCCCCAGCACCATCAGCCAGAACTCAGCAGGGCTCTGGGCTCCCCCCTCCACTACAAGCCGGAGCTGAGCAGGGACCCCCCCCCCCACTTTGTATCTCTCCCTCAGTAAGATAAAGCAGAGTGGTGAGTATTTCTTTTAAAAGTAGTCCCACGGAAATCAGCAGTGGAGAATGGAGCCCTGTGACAACCCCCCCTCCTGCCCCCTGCCCCCCCTCCTTGGTGGGGACACTCACAGGGGGGGCCGCAGGGGGGACAGTGGGCGGAGACCTCGGCCAGGGTGTGTCTGTGGCAGGGGGGCGGGGGCCCGGGCGCCTCTGCGTCATCCTCGGGGGGTGGCCCGGCCTCCGGGTCCATCAGACGGCCGGGGGATGTGCAGCGGGGACAGGCCACGGGGCCACCCAGGCTGAACACAGGGAACAGCGGGGGCTGTGGGGCAGGGCGCGAGTGAGCCAGTGCTTCCTCCACCCTCACCCCCGCGCCCGTCCCCACACACACCTGCAGGGAGTCACGCAGCTCGCAGTCCACCTCATCCTGCAGGAAGGCCGGGCCCAGCGCCTGCGGCTGTGGGCACAGCAGGACGGCTGGGAAGGCATCCGCCGTGGTTAGGCCTTCCTGGGGCACCTGGGGGGCAGGGGCGGCGCTCATCAGTGGAGGGGGGCAGCCAGGCCAGTGTCCTCCACCCGCCCACCCACGGGGCCGGGGGCCGGGACGCGGCGGAGCTGGGGGGAGGAGATGGGGTGTCCCCGCACCTCGAGGCCGCTGAGGTCGCCGTGCCAGGACCTGGGCTGGGGGGCCGAGGGTGGGCGCCCCGAGAGGTGGTCTCCCCGAAGCTCCTGCAGCCGGTCCAGAAGCAGGTAGTACATGGCGGCTGCGTGGTTGTAGCTGCTGTTGTGCAGGGACTGAGGGAAGCAGGGGCCATGCTCAGGGAGCAGGACGGGGTCAGGGGAGCAGGACGGGGTCAGGGGAGCAGGACGGGGTTTAGGGGAGCAGAGGCCATGGTCAGGGAGCAGGACGGGGGTCAGGGGAGCAGGACGGGGGTCAGGGGAGCAGGACGGGGGTCAGGGGAGCAGGACGGGGGGTCAGGGGAGCAGGGGCCACGGTCAGGGAGCAGGACAGGGGTCAGGGGAGCAGGACAGGGGTCAGGGGAGCAGGACGGGGGTCAGGGGAGCAGGACGGGGTCAGGGGAGCAGGACAGGGGTCAGGGGAGCAGGGGCCATGGTCAGGGAGCAGGACGGGGGTCAGGGGAGCAGGACAGGGGTCAGGGGAGCAGGGGCCATGGTCAGGGAGCAGGACGGGGTCAGGGGAGCAGAGGCCACGGTCAGGGAGCAGGACGGGGGTCAGGGGAGCAGGATGGGGTTTAGGGGAGCAGAGGCCATAGTCAGGGAGCAGGACAGGGGTCAGGGGAGCAGGATGGGGTTTAGGGGAGCAGAGGCCATAGTCAGGGAGCAGGACGGGGGTCAGGGGAGCAGGACGGGGGTCAGGAGAGCAGGACGGGGGGTCAGGGGAGCAGGGGCCACGGTCAGGGAGCAGGACAGAGGTCAGGGGAGCAGGACAGGGGTCAGGGGAGCAAGGGCGACGGTCAGGGGAGCAGGACAGGGGTCAGGGGAGCAGGATGGGGGTCAGGGGAGCAGGACGGGTTTAGGGGAGCAGAGGCCATGGTCAGGGAGCAGGACGGGGGTCAGGGGAGCAGGGGCCACGGTCAGGGAGCAGGACAGGGGTCAGGGGAGCAGGGGCGACGGTCAGGGGAGCAGGGGCGACGGTCAGGGGAGCAGGACGGGGTCAGGGGAGCAGGACGGGGGTCAGGGGAGCAGGACGGGGTTTAGGGGAGCAGGGGCCACAGTCAGGGATCAGGAGGGGGGTCCGGGGAGCACAGGTAACGGTCATTGGGAACAGGAGGGGCCGCAGCGGAGGATGGGTATAGGGGAGAGCACGGGCTCAGGGCGGCCTCACCTCCAGTGTCCTCTGCCGGTCCACGCCCAGCCCCTGCATGAAGCCCAGAACCTGCTCGCTGTATCCGCCGGAGACAGAGCTGCAGCCGTGGGTCTGGGAGCTCCCGGGGGGCCGCAGGGCGGGGTCGGCCAGCATCCAGCGGTGCTGCCAGATCTGGGCCACAGTGATCCGCTTGGCCGGGTCCAGGGCCAGCATGCAGTGGAGCAGGGCCTCACAGTCTGCAGGATGGACATGACGGGAAGCCGCTCAGACCCACCCACGGGCACAGGGACGGCCCACGGGGCAGCGGCGCATGGGGTGCTGGGTGCAGACCAAGGGGCCACACAGGGACGGGGTCAGGGGCCACACAGGGACGAGTCAGGGCCACACAGGGACGGGTCAGGGGCCACACTGGGATGGGGTCAGGGACACACAGGGACGGGGTGAGGGGCCACACAGGGACGAGGTCAGGGGCCACACAGGGACGGGGTCAGGGACACACAGGGACGGGTCAGGGACACACAGGGACGGGGTCAGGGATACACAGGGATGGGGTCAGGGGCCACACAGGGTCAGGGTCAGGAACACACAGGGAGGGGTCAGGAACACACAGGGACGGGGTCAGGGACACACAGGGACGGGGTCAGGGGCCACACAGGGACGGGGTCAGGGACACACAGGGACGGGGTCAGGAACACACAGGGACGGGTCAGGGACACACAGGGACGGGGTCAGGGACACACAGGGACGGGGTCAGGGACACACAGGGACGGGGTCAGGGACACACAGGGACAGGGTCAGGGGCCACACAGGGAGGGGTCAGGAACACACAGGGACGGGGTCAGGGACACACAGGGACGGGGTCAGGGGCCACACAGGGATGGGGTCAGGGGCCACACAGGGACGGGTCAGGGACACACAGGGACGGGGTCAGGGACACACAGGGATGGGGTCAGGGACACACAGGGACGGGTCAGGGACACACAGGGATGGGTCAGGGACACACAGGGACGGGGTCAGGGACACACAGGGACAGGTCAGGGCCACACAGGGACAGGGTCAGGGGCCACACAGGGACGGGGTCAGGGGCCACACAGGGACGGGGTCAGGGGCCACACAGGGACGGGGTCAGGGACACACAGGGATGGGGTCAGGGACACACAGGGACGGGGTCAGGGACACACAGGGACGGGGTCAGGGACACACAGGGACGGGGTCAGGGGCCACACAGGGTGGCCCCAAGCAGGGCACGGGGAGCACCCACGTGGGGGACGCCCTCGAGCATTTCAGGAGGTGGACTCCTCTGCTCCCTCAAGCTCCCCCAGCACCTGTGGGACACCTACCTCTGGATATGAAGAAGGGGACGCGGAAGCGGCCCTCCAGCACACGCTGGCGCAGGGCGGGCAGGCTGGGCCCGTCAAAGGGCAGCGAGCCGCACACCAGCACGTACAGCACCACGCCCAGGCTCTGCGGGCAGTGGACGGGCAGCGGATGGTCAGCACGGGGCAAAGATACCACCCTCCACCCGGCCCTGACCCCACACCCTAGGGACTCGGGGTATTAGCCCTGCCTCCTACCCACGCCCCACAGGCCCCGGCCCCGTCACCCGGTGCCTACCCACACGTCCAGCTGGGGCCCTTCGTACGCCTTCCCCTCGAAGACCTCTGGGGCCGCGTAGGGGGGGCTCCCGCACCACGTGGACAAGGGCTCTCCCGGCTGGTAGAAATTGCCAAATCCAAAATCTGCGGGCAGGGGCGGGGGAGCCGGTGGGTGAGCCTGGGCCGGTCTGGACCCCTCCCCCATGACGGCCTCCCTGCCACCCGGACCCCCTCCCCCAGGATGGCCTCCCTGCCTGCCAGCTTGATGTCCATGTTAGCATCCAGCAGCAGGTTCTCGGTCTTGAGGTCCCGGTGGACGATGTGGTGCTCGTGGCAGTACTCCACGGCGGACAGGATCTGCCAGAACTTTCTGCGGGCCTCCTCCTCACTCAGGCGCCCGTGGGACGTCAGGTAGTCTACAGGTGGCACATGAGCGCAGCCCCTGGAGCCAGGTGCCAGCCGGGGGCGACCGAGCCCAGAGGCCAGGAAGGCTGGTGCCGGGGTCGAGCCTGGACGGGACCCGGTGCGTTTGGGGTGATGGGACCCAACGGGGACCTACCAAACATCTCCCCGTTCCTGGCGAATTCAGTGACGATGTACAGCATGTCCTTGGTCTCCATGACCTGCAAGACACCCGTGAGGCTCAGCCGTGCCCGGCCAGGACCCGCTCGGACCCCGCTCAGTCCTTAACTTCTCCAGGAAGACTGCCTGGGTTCTAAAAGCAGAGGAGCCGTAGGGAGTCGGGCAGTGGCGCAGCGGGTTAAGCACACGTGGCGCAAAGCGCAGGGACCGGCATCAGGATCCCGGTTCGAGCCCCCGGCTCCCCACTGTTAGAGGCAGTAACTATAGAAAAGTTATAAGTATAATCGCTTTTGAGTTTTAAGAATAGTTTAAATATAGTTGCTTTTTGCCCTCCTGCCCAGTGAGGTGGAAAATTCCTTGCCCTTTTCCCCTCAACAGAACCTAAAAGGCCATCAATTATTTTGACAGACCCTGCTGCGGACAGACCTCCTCATGACCTTTGCATAGGAATACTGTCACCAGGTAGTTTAAACAGATGGCCTGATGAATTCCAAACAGATGGCCGGGTGGTCCCAACAAAGAGCAAAGGAATGTGGTGACCTCTCCCACTTAGGCGGGGACCTATGGGTCTGGTGTGATGATTAGAACTAGCCCATGCTTTATTCCGAATGGATCAGGCTATTGCTAAGTTTGAAATGATTGGATATAGGCTGATAAGGTGATGTGCTCCCCCCTCCCTGAGTGGAGTCTGAATTCCTATAAATTGTGTGGTTTGAGCCTTGTTCAGGGTCGAGCTGGCAGGCTGCTGTCTGTTGCCACTCAGCCCGGATTGCAATTTGTGAATAAACATCTTTTGCTTCCTTGCAGTGGATGGTGGTTTGATTTCACTTGCTAACACCCATCTGCAGGGGAGTCGCTTCACAGGCGGTGAAGCAGGTCTGCAGGTGTCTGTCTTTCTCTCCCCCTCTCTGTCTTCCCCATCTCTCTCCATTTCTCTCTGTTCTTTCCAACAACGACCACGACAACAATAACTACAACCATAAGACAACACGGGCAAGAAAAGGGAGTCAGTAAGTCAATAAATAAGCAGAGGAACGGTGAGGCAGCAGGTGGGACTCACTCGCCACAGGTCCCAAGGCCCATCCCTGGTGCCGCCTCAGTCAGTGGGTCACTCTGGTCAAAAGAACCAACAGTGTAAAGCCGGGAGAGACCACTGGCCAGGTGGGCGGCGTCTCTGTCTCTGAGAAAAGCCAGGCCAGGAGCAGAGAAGCTGTGTGTGAGTAAGGCCCCGGCTCGGAAAAAACATGAGGCGAAATAATAGTAACAGGTGCAGGGAGGCAGCACAGGGGTTCTGCAACAGACTCTCCTGCCTGGGGCTCTGAAGGCCCAGGTTTGATCCCCAGCACCACCAGCCGCCAGAGCTCAGCGGGCGCTGGCACACCATCCCAGCTTTCTGCTGAGGAGAGAGCAAGGTAGACATGACGGCTGCATGGACCTGCCTTCCCCGGCCATGTGTGTTCCCCAGAAGGAGAAGAACTTTCTAGAATTGGGTTTTGACCTCCGCTGGCCTTGTGGCCTTGGGGACAGAGACCTCAGAGTGGAGGGGACAGAGCTGTGGGCAGGTCTGCTTCCAGAAGCCGCGTGGGGGCGGAGGCTTGGCGCCCGGGGCCAGCCGATGCCCGCCCGGGCATCGAGGGACGGGAGGCCAATTACTCAGCCTGTGTCAACAGCAGCCAGTGTCACACACGCCCCCCCAGGCCCGGGTGGTGGCATTCATCTTGCTCTGGGAATGTTTTCTGAGCGTCAGGCCGGGAGGGAAGGCCCGGCTCTGTGGGCAGCCGGTGACACCACAGGGCAGAGGAAGCTGAGACCCCAGGCCTCAGGAGGGAGGCCGCTCTGGGGTCAAACACAGTTTCTCCTTAAGACAAACAAACAGGGGAGGGGCACAGACTTTCCAGCTGCCTGAGGCTGAGGCTCTTGCTTTCTTCCTACTGAACGCCCAGCTGCCAGGCCCCAGGCCTGTGACAAAGCCACCCCAACCCCCCTCTCACCCCGCCATGCCCTGCAGCCCGGGGCCACCCGGGGGGGGGGGTGTGTGTGTGTGTCTGTCCCTCCCTCTGTGTCCTGCCTGCAGAGAAGCTTTGGGGGGTGGCCGCGCACGCCAGAAGCTGCCCCCCTCTGCAGTTCCCCCAACTGAGCTCAAACCAAACAGTACCCTCCCGGCAGACTCAGGCCAGGGGGCCCCCACTCTCAGCCTGTGGGGCGGGTCTGTGGACATAGCTCCCACATAGCTGGGAGGGGAGGGGCCTCTCAGCCTCGCTCCACTCACAAACACCAACAGAAATGGGACCAAGCAGCCCTGCACCCCAAGAGCCCTCACCTGAGCTCCATGCACAGTGGCCCAGGCTCACAGGGGGGAGGGGGGAGGCACAGCCCCCCATGACGGCCACTACCAATCTCCCCTGCTCCCCGCCCTCACAGCAGTCGGAGCCACAATCGGGTCTCCACACCAGAGCAAAAATAAAGTACCCGAGTGGACACGGCGGGCAGGGCAGCCTACAAGACAAGCTCCCCGACCCCAGCAGCTGGCGCTCAGGCCCCCCGCCCCCCCATCGCCGGCCTCTGCTCCCCAGCTCCACTGGCTCCTGCAGAACTGCGAGCTGCATGCTCCCCACTCCAGAGGCTGGGAAGCGCCCGCCCCGCCCCGGCCCGGCCCCCTCTTTCCCCCCCTCCCCGGCCGCCGAAGGGCCTCACCTGGTAGAGCTTCAGGATGTGGGGGTGTCTCATGAGCTTCATGATCCGTGCCTCTCGGTGCACCTTCTCCAGGTCGCCCGCGTCCAGCCGCGTCTTGTCGATGATCTTGATGGCGACCTGGAGGGCGCAGGAGGCGGCTGTTTGGCTTTGAAGGAGTCAACCCTTCCCGACCAACCGCTGCCTCGCGTAGGCCGCCCTCTCTGCAGGTTCACCCTTCAAGCGCCTTCTGTCCCCAAAAGGTCACAAGAAGTCGGGGTGGGGGTGTGCAATCGCCAAAGTCAGCCTGAACGTTACTTAAAATAGTGTCCATGAAATAGCCGTCTGGCCGGGGGCTCACTTTACAGGCGGCTCCGCGGCTATTTTGATCTCCCCGGCCCTCCCCTCGCTCCAGAGTCTGGACCTGGTGGCGGGGTGGCCCAAACCTGGGTGGGGTTCGAGCCTGGCCGCTGACCCCTGCCGCCCCTCTGCTGAGATCCCCACGCACCTGGGTTTTGGTGACGCGGTGGCGTGCCAGCTTGACCACGGCGAAGTTGCCCTTGCCCAGGGTGCCCTCGATGTCATAGAAGCCCACCCGCAGGGGCTTGAGTGGGGCCTGGCCCTCGGGGGCCCTGCAGCTGGCAGACACGATGACCATGGCTCCTGGTTGCACCTGTGGGCCCGGGGCGCTCAGCACACACCCACCCGCACATGTGCCAAATCGCGGCCCCTAGGCCCAGTGCCCCCAGCAGGCCAAAGCGCCCCCAACAGGCCAAAGCGCCACGGGACGGACCAGCCCCCCCCAGGACCAGCCCCCCAGGACCAGCCTCCCCAGGATCAGCCCCCCAGGATCAGCCCCCCAGGACCAGCCCCCCAGGACCAGCCTCCCCAGGATCAGCCCCCCAGGACCAGCCCCCCAGGATCAGCCCCCCAGGATCAGCCCCCAGGACCAGCGGCCCAGGATCAGCCCCCAGGACCAGCCTCCCCAGGACCAGCCCCCCAGGATCAGCCGCCCAGGACCAGCCCCCAGGACCAGCCCCCCAGGACCAGCCGCCCAGGATCAGCCGCCCCAAGTCCGCGCTGCGCGAACCCCAAGGCCCCCGTCCCCCGGAGCCCCCCAGCCCCCCGCCATCGGCGCCCACTGAACCCCGGGCAACGCGCGCCCCGCTCCTCCGGGCCCCACCTCCGTCGCCGCCGGGCCGCCCAGGCTGGGACGCCGCTGCCCTCGACGCCACCCGCCCGCCTGCCACTCCGGCCGCGCCGCATGTCAGTCCCCGGCCGCCGGAGAGCTCGCCGCGGAGGCCCCGCCCAGCCTGGGACCACGCCCCCGGACACGCCCCCACCACCCCCTCGTTGTGCTTGGCCACGCCCCGACACGCCCACTATTTCCGGGTCCCGCCCACGCGCGTCGCCCCGCCCCCGGCCCCGCCCCGCCTCCGCCCGAGTGCTAAGGGCCCATTGACGTCACTTTGACGCCAGAGCTACGCGCGGCCGCGCGCCCGGCGGATGGCAGGCGGGAGATCGGATGGTTGCCAGGAGACCAGAGGTTCTGACGCGCGCCCGTGAGGCTGTCGCCATGGCGACCGCGGGCCTGTGACGTCAGGGGCACCGGCCGCCCGGGGCCCGCCGAGCCCCCTACCGGCCGCCCCGGGCGCTGCATGGCCGCAGGAGGCGCCCCCCACCCGGCTCCCTAGGCTCCTCTGCAGCCCTCCGGTGGGCTCGGCCCCCGTTAACCCGGCGGTGCCCAGTCGCCGGCGGGATGAGAATGGGGGTCGGGGTCAGCGGGCCGGCGCACACCCCGGGGACCAGGCCTGGCGGACCCCCAGCTTCCCGGCCGCACCCGAGGCGCCCTGGGCAGGCACCCAGGACCGACCGGCCCGCGGGGAAGGGTGCGGGTCTCCGGGAGAGAGCACCCACCCTGCCGCCGAGCCCCGGGAGGAGGCGGGTCCCCAGGGTGGCGAGTGTCCAGCCAGCGGCCGCTCGGGCCTGACCCAGAGAGCTCCCACCCGGGACCACCCACAGGTGAGAGACGCCACCCCAGGGCCACCCATAGGTGAGACACGCCACCCCAGGGCCACCCATAGTGAGAGACGCCACCCCAGGACCACCCATAGGTGACACACGCCACCCCAGGGCCACCCATAGTGAGAGACGCCACCCCAGGACCACCCATAGGTGACACACGCCACCCCAGGGCCACCCATAGTGAGAGACGCCACCCCAGGACCACCCATAGGTGACACACGCCACCCCAGGGCCACCCATAGGTGAGACACGCCACCCCAGGACCACCCATAGTGAGAGACGCCACCCCAGGGCCACCCATAGTGACACACGCCACCCCAGGACCACCCATAGTGAGAGACGCCACCCCAGGACCACCCATAGTGACACACGCCACCCCAGGGCCACCCATAGTGAGAGACGCCACCCCAGGACCACCCATAGTGACACATGCCACCCCAGGGCCACCCATAGGTGACACACGCCACCCCAGGGCCACCCATAGTGAGAGACGCCACCCCAGGACCACCCATAGTGAGAGACGCCACCCCAGGACCACCCATAGTGAGACACCCCCCAGCCCCAAGACCACCCTATGGGTGACATCCCCAGCCCCAAGACCACCCTATGGGTGACATCCCCAGCCCCAAGACCACCCTATGGGTGACACCCCCAGCCCCAAGACCACCCTATGGGTGACATCCACCAGCCCCAAGACCACCCTATGGGTGACATCCCCCAGCCCCAAGACCACCCTATGGGTGACATCCCCCAGCCCCAAGACCACCCTATGGGTGACATCCCCAGCCCCAAGACCACCCTATGGGTGACATCCCCAGCCCCAAGACCACCCTATGGGTGACATCCCCAGCCCCAAGACCACCCTATGGGTGACATCCCCAGCCCCAAGACCACCCTATGGGTGACATCCCCCAGCCCCAAGACCACCCTATGGGTGACATCCCCAGCCCCAAGACCACCCTATGGGTGACATCCCCAGCCCCAAGACCACCCTATGGGTGACACCCCCCAGCCCCAAGACCACCCTATGGGTGACACCCCCCAGCCCCAAGACCACCCTATGGGTGACATCCCCAGCCCCAAGACCACCCTATGGGTGACACCCCCCAGCCCCAAGACCACCCTATGGGTGACACCCCCCAGCCCCAAGACCACCCTATGGGTGACATCCCCAGCCCCAAGACCACCCTATGGGTGACACCCCCCAGCCCCAAGACCACCCTATGGGTGACATCCCCAGCCCCAAGACCACCCTATGGGTGACACCCCCCAGCCCCAAGACCACCCTATGGGTGACATCCCCAGCCCCAAGACCACCCTATGGGTGACATCCCCAGCCCCAAGACCACCGTATGGGTGACACCCCCCAGCCCCAAGACCACCCTATGGGTGACACCCCCCAGCCCCAAGACCACCCTATGGGTGACACCCCCCAGCCCCAAGACCACCCTATGGGTGACACCCCCCAGCCCCAAGACCACCCTATGGGTGACACCCCCCAGCCACAGGACCACCCTATGGGTGACACACCCTCCAGCCACAGGACCACCCTATGGGTGACACCCCCCAGCCCCAAGACCACCCTCTGGGTGACACACCCTCCACCCACAAGACTACTCTATGGTGACAGCCCCAGCCCCAAGACCACCCTCTGGGTGACACACCCTCCACCCACAAGACTACTGTATGGGTGACACCCCCAGCCCCAAGACCACCCTATGGTGATACCCCCAGCCCCAAGACCACCCTATGGGTGACACACCCTCCACCCACAAGACCACCCTATGGGTGACATCCCCCAGCCGCAGGACCACCCAATAGGTGATACACTCCCCACCCCCAGGACCACCCAATAGGTGACACACCCTCCACCCACAAGACCACCCTATGGGTGACATCCCCCAGCCACAGGACCACCCAATAGGTGATACACTCCCCACCCCCAGGACCACCTATTGGGAGACAACCCCCACCCCCAGGACCACCCAATGGGTGAGACACACAGCCCCTGGGCTTTGTGCTTTTTAACTTGTTTTTAATGTTTACTGATTTGATAGAGACAGAAATGCCAAGTAAGGGGTAAACAGACAGAGAGACGCCTGCAGCCCTGCTTCACCACTCCGGAAGCTTTCCTCCTGCAGGTGGGGACCAGGGGCTCGAACCCAGGTCCTTGAGTGCTGTGACGTGAGCTCAGCCAGGTGCCCCACGCGGTCCCATTTGTGCTTCTCCTGCTGAAAGCCCCTTCAAGGACCCCAGGGCCCCACCCCAGGGCCCCACCCCAGGCCGTCCTCGGGGTCTGCAGGAAGCCACCTCCCAGGCCGGCCCCCACGACAGCGAGACGCGGGAGCAGCAGGCCGCCAAGCCGCCTGTCCCCACAGCCTGGGTGCTCGCAGGAGAGCCGCTGTCAGCGCTGGGAGCCAGGCCACCCCATCCTGGACGCCACGTTTCCTGGCACAGTGCGGTGTGGCTGGCACAGGGGCCCCTGAGGCTGGGCAGAGGCCTCTCCCGTCAGGGTGCAGCTCGACGCCCCGAAGTGGAGGGGCTGACACGCTGCAAGGCTGTTTGCGGGCTGGTCACTGGAGACTCAGAGAAGCATCTGTCAGCTTTCTCTTCCATCTGGAGTCTTTGTATTTTTTTAAGTATTTTTATTTATTGGACAGAGACAGCCAGAAATCAAGGGGGAAGGGGGAGAGAGAAAGAGAGACAGAGAGACACCTGCAGCCCTGCTTCACCACTCGCAAAGCTTACCCCCTGCAGGTGGGGACCAAGGGCTTGAGCCTGGATCCTTGCGCACTGTAACATGCGCACTCAACCAGGTGCACCACCACCCAGCCCCTGGAATCTTTGTATTTTTTTATATAGCAAACCTACAGCCAACATCACACTCAGTGGTGAAAAACTGGAAGCATCTCCCCTCAGATCAGGCACCAGACAGGGCTGCCCACTATCAGCATTACTATTCAACATAGTGTTGGAAGTTCTTGCCATAGCAATCAGGCAGGAGCAAGGAACTAAAGGCATACAGATTGGAAGAGAAGAAGTCAAACTCTCCCTATTTGCAGATGACATAATAGTATATATAGAAAAACCTAAGGAATCCAGCAAGAAGCTTTTGGAAATCATCAGGCAAGACAGTACAGTATCAGGCTACAAAATTAACATTCAAAAGTCAGTGGCATTCCTCTATGCAAACATTAAGTCAGAAGAAGTTGAAATCCAGAAGTCAATTCCTTTTACTATAGCAACAAAAACGATAAAATATCTAGGAGTAAACCTAACCAAAGAAGTGAAAGACTTGTGTACTGGAAATTATGAGTCACTACTCAAGAAAACTGAAAAAGACACAATGAAGTGGAAAGATATTTGTATTTTTTTTAATTTAAAAAAGTATGGGGTGGGGGCAGACAGCATCATGGTTCTGCAAACAGACTTTCCTGCCTGAGCCTCCGAAGCCCCAGGTTCAGCCCCCTGCACCACTATCAGCCAGAGCTAAGCAGTGCTCTGGGAAAACAACTGTGGAGACCCGGCTACAGCTCAGCCAGTAGAGTGCAGGCCTGCCTGTGGCACAGCTTGGGTTTGAGCCCTGGCACCACATGGAGATGTCACAGCAGCACCAGGGGACGTTCTGGTGGGGAGAGGAGGAGGAGACAAGGAGAGATGGGGGGGAGAGGAAGAGGAAGGAGGAGGACAGAGGGGGAGGAGGGGAAGGGGAGGAGAGAAGGGAGGGCAGGGAAAGAAAAGGAGATGGGGGAAGAACGGGGAGGGGAGGAGGGAGACGGCCAGGGCGCTGAGGGCAGTGCTGGCCCAGAGAATGGGGGTGGCTCTGGCTGGCTCCCTGTCAGGGAGGTGGGGCCAGCACCCCGGGATGCCCCCAGAGCCACTGCAGACCCTCGGTGTCCCCGGTCTTCCTGGGAGCTGACACTCAGCTCTCTGGGCCCCGCTGCCGCCCCCCTGCCCGTCCTGGCTTTAACCTCAGGGAAAAGTCAAGATAAATGACAAGACACAGAAGTGAGGCCGAGGACGGAGTCGTGCAGCTGGGCAGCCTGGGTGCCATGCGGGGTGCAGGCGGGCAGCTCCCTCCCCCCGCCCCTACCCCACCCCCCGCCCCGCTGTTGGACGTTAAACCAGCTCCCTGCTCCCTGCTGCACTGCAGACACTATGGCCTCTTTTCATAATCACCGTTTTGCCTGCTCTGTCTTCTTTCTGCCTGCAGGGCACATTAATCCCGCCAGTTAAAACCCTCGCAACCGTTGCTACGGAAGCTTTCTTCCGTCCCCGTCTTTCTTTCCTCCACCCCCTTTCCCAGCCATCTCCCTCCTGACCTAACACTTGCAGTTTTACCCCGTAAAGCTCACTTCTGTTTCCGGTTTCACTCTCTCTTCTCTCCCGAGTCCCAACCTGGAGAAGGACTGGCGTGTGGAGCGGGAGGCGGCCATTGCGGTTTGGCGCCACGTGGCTTAACCCGCCGTGCTTGCACCCGACTCCGGAGCCCCCGCACGAGTGAAGAATTGCACTGCCACGCCGCCACGAGTCCCTGGTCTCTCGCCCTCGAAGCCTGCACCCCCTGGTTGGACCCCGGTCTTCTCTCCCTGCCCCAGGATGTCCTGCATCCTCACTGTGGAAAGACACCTCCAAGCGTCCAGCAGCCCGTCCTCCCAAAGGCTTAACTTTCCACGGCTGTGACTCTGCCTCCACGGACAGACAGACGGGCACTGGAGCAGCTATTCCGGGGCTTCACACCTCCCTCTGGGTGGAGCCCTGAGCAGGGACTCGGGAGCCCAGGGGCCGGCGTGTGAGAACGTCCACCGAAAGAGGATCTGAGGCCCGGGGACAGCACAGGCCTCACCAAGCGGCAGACCCGGGTTCGAGCCCCAGCACCGCACGGGAGCTCACGGGTGGTGGAGCAGTGCTGCGGTGTCTCTCGTCTCTGAGCAGATGGAATCGCCACCCTGGCTGGGGACGACTCAGCAGCCCTTATCTGCAGACGTCAGCTGGGCGGGTGGGCGGGCGGGTGGGCGGGCGGGCGTCTCCTGACGTCTCCTGGGGGGGGGTTGAAGGGTGGGAGGTGTGGGTGCCCGCCTCCCACCGCCAGGGTGCCCCTCTGAGCTCCTGACCTCTGGTCTCCCGTGCTCTGGGGGTCAGGCCCGGAACCGGGGTCCCCCACAGCATCAATGTCCTGTCTCTCGGGGTGCCGAGGAGGGCGCCCTCCTCTCTGTGCGAGCAGAGGGCAGGGCGATCCAGTGAGCGCCCAGGCGGCCCCGGGGGGAGGTGGGGACGGGTGCAGCTGGCCCGAGGAAACACACTCCAGAGGCTGCCTCGCCCCCCGCAGGGGCCCAGCCCAGCCCTGCCCAGAGGAGGGTCCTCAGGGCTGAAGCAGGGACTCTGAGGGGCCATGTTTGGGGGCCGGGTGGCCAGAGGGAGACGCAGACAGGCCAGTGATGCAGCGGCAGGGACCCCAGATAGTCAGGCGAGTAAGGAGGGGCCCGGGGTACACGATGGCCAGGGGGTGGGTGGGTGGATAATGGATAGACGATGGATGGATGATGGATGGATGGATGGATGATGGATGATGGATGAATGCATGATGGATGATGGATGGATGATGGATGGATGATGGGTGATGGGTGATGGATGATGGATGGATGGACAGATGGATGATGGATGGATGGACAGATGGACAGATGGGTGGACGGATGGATGGATGGACAGATGGACGAATGGATGGACAGATGGACGGATGGATGACGGATGGATGGACTGAGGGTGATGGATGGATGGATGGTCTTGTAGATGGGTAGATTTTGGGTGGGTGGATGGATGCATTAATGGGTGATGGTTGGATGGCTGGATGGGCTGCTGGGTGTATGGGCTGGTGAAAACATTAGTGGGTAGATGAGTGGATGGACAGATAGACAAGGCCTGTGAATAGACAGGTGGATGGATGGATGGGTGGACGGATAGACGGACAGACGATGCATGTGTCCTCAGCACACGCGTCATCGTGCTTGTCCTAGGGCGCAGCCTAGCCTCTCCCGACAGCCCACCCTGTCCCCACCCTGAGCTCCTCCACATGGGGAGTCCTCCCTCTGGGGCCCCATGCCCCACCCAGGGCTCCCAGCCTCCCACTCCTGGATGCCAGAGCTGTCATGGGACCCTCCAAAGATAGAGGAAGGCTGGGGACCCTCTGCAGGTGGCACAGGAGCCCCCGTGGAGGGGGTTAGAGAGGACGGGCTCCGGCTTCCTGAGGGGCCATCAGCGTCCCCTCGCGGGCTGGCAGTGGCAGGAAGGCGCCCGCAGGCCTGAGGCCGCCGCTGGGCTGGTTGTCACAGACATGTCCACACGGTCACCGGTCAGCCATGCCGGAGAGGGGGACACGGGCAAGGGGAGGAGGGGGGCAGTGCTGGGGCTGTGGGGGTGCGGGGTGGGTTTCGTGGAGTGTCGGGGCAGAGAGCGGGGGGGGGGGCAGGGCAGCACAGAGACAGCATCCAGGCTGCTCAGAGAAGGACGGGGTCACGGGAGAAGCGACCCCAGGCCTCTGGGAGTGTGGAGGGCGGGCAGGGCTCACGTGTGGGGTCGGAGCCCCCTCCTCAGCCCCGCACCCCGGGGGAGATCCAGGTTCAGGTGGAAGGTCAGTGTTGGGGGCCAGGTGGTGGCACATGTTACAGCGCGCAAGGACCCAGGTTCAAGCCCCAGCCCCCACCTGCAGGGGGAGAGCTTCTCCTGAGTGCTGAAGCAGGGCTGCGGGTGTCTCTCTCCCCCATCACCGCCTTCCCTCTCGATTTCTGTTTCTATCCAATAATAAATCTTTTTAAGTTAAAAAAAAAGGAAAAGGTCAGCACTGGACACTGTAAGTGTCCCGAGAGTCACCGGTCCCTCCCTCAGCCACGCCAGCCCGCCAGGCCCCCCCACTTCCCAAGCTGGGGTTGCGGGCTCCTCGCTGGCCCCTCACCCACACTTGGGCCCGTGGAGCCTCGACTGTCCTGGTGTGAGCCCCCTTCCTGGTGCCAGCGTGGGACCCGGGGCACAGGGACGGGGTCCCTGAGTGGGTGGGGTGAGGGGAGGGGTCTGGAAGTTTCGGGCAAGCGCCCCCATAACTGCAGCCCTGCTCCGCCATCTGCGAAGCTCCCCCTGCAGGTGCAGACTGGGGGCTTGAACCCGGGTCCTTACGCACTGTACCAGGTACGGCACTGCTCAGCCCCAACAGAGAAGTTTTAAAGAAGCCCCAGGGGCCGGGGAGACAGCATGATGGTCTGCAGACACCTGCCGGAGGCTCTGAGGGCCCAGGTTCAGTCCCCAGCACCACCATTAGACAGAGCTCAGCAGGGCTCTGGGCTCTCTCTCTCTCTCTCTCTCTGCATCTCTCATTAAACTAAACAAATGTAGAAATGAATAAAATACCTTAAAAAGGGCTGGGAGGCAGCACAGGGGTTCTACAAAGAGACTTTCCTGCCTGAGACTCCTGAGACCCAGGTTCCATCCCCAGCACTTTTATCAAGGGCTTTAAGATTTCTTTCTCATCAAAATAAATAATTAAAAATAATAAGGGAGTCGGGCGGTAGCACAACAGGTTAAGCGCAGGTGGCGCGAAGCGCAAGGACCGGCGTAAGGATCCTGGTTCGAGCCCCCGGCTCCCCACCTGCAGGGGAGTCGCTTCACAGGCGGTGAAGCAGGTCTGCAGGTGTCTGTCTTTCTCTCCCCCTCTGTCTTCCCCTCCTCTATTTCTCTGTCCTGTCTAACAATGACGACATCAATAACAATAACAAACCAAGGGCAACAAAAAGGGAAAATAAATATAAATTTTTTTAATATTAAAAAAATTCCACCACCTGCACCCCACAATTATCCTGGGTCTATACTACCAGAGGGATAAAGAATAGGGAAGCTAAGGAGTCGAACAGTAGCGCAGTGGGTTAAGCACACATGGCGCAAAGCACAATGACAGCATAAGGATCCGGTTTGAGTCCCCAGCTCCCCACCTTCAAGGGAGTCGCTTCACAAGCGGGGAAGCAGGTCTGCAGGTGTCTGTCTTTCTCTCCCCACAGGACCAAGGGCAAAGATCCAGGTTCAATATCCTGCTCTCCACCTGCGGGGGGGGGGCAAGGTCACGAGTGGTGAAGCAGGTGTGCAGGTGTCTGTCTGTCTCTGTCTTTCTGTCTTATCCATGTAAACGGAATAAACAGCCTCCAGGAGCAGTGGATTCCTAGTGCTGGCACCGAGCCCCAGCAATAACCCTAGAGGCAAAAACAAAAAACAAAAAACAAAAACAAACAGGTGGAGGGTGTGGGCTTGGCTGGGGACTCAGCGGCAGCCCCCACGAAGGGGAGCTGGAGCCCCAGATGGGGGGGGGGGGGCTGCTGCTGGAGCTGAGCTCAGCCTGAGGCTGGGGGGCTCACAGGCCCACCCTCACCTCGAGTGAGGGCCCCAGAATGGAGGTGCAGGGGGGCCATTCTCTCCCAGCCCTGGGAACACCTCTCCTCCGTCCTGGGGGGGGCGCCTGAAGGAGGCCCCTCCCCACTGTCCTGGCCATGGCTGGTTCCTTCCTCCCAGACTCTGGGCAACCCCACCCACAGGTGGGAGGTGGGAGATGGGAGGTGGGGCTGGGGGCTGAGCTATGGGGGGCCGTCAGCCCCGTCCCAGGTGGGGGGGGCAGGACATGAGGGGCCGTCAGTCCTTCCTGTCAGAGCTGGGAAGCCCCTGGCCTGGGGCCACGTGTGACCAGTCTGTCCTCAGGAGTGAGCAGGTCCTGAGCTGGCGGTCAACAGAGGCTCCGTGTGGATGTGTGGGCGGTGACCCCAGGGCGGTGAGGGCGCTGACGCAGCCTGCGAGGTGGAGGTCGGCCTGCGGGGACGACCACACCAAGGACAGCCTGTGGCATGGTGCAGGGACAAGTCCTGGCCTGCGGAGCCACCTGTCAGCGCTGCCCTGCTGTGGGAACGGGGGGGGGGGGGTGCTGGAGGACACCCACACAGGGTCACACGCGGGGACGGTGGGCTCAGACCGGCACCCGGACAGCTCCTACTGTGTGCAGGCCCATGGTGTTTACTATGTGGGGGCCCACTGTGTGCTGTCCGAGGGCCGGCCGCTGTACACGCCCTACTGTGCTCCAGCTGCCCTGCCGCGCGGCCCCACTGTGTGTGGCGAGTCCGCCACGTCACGGGTTGAGCAGAACCAAACAGGCGGCCCCACGGGACACTTAGCGGGGCGCGCACGCGGGGGAGGGCTCAGCCCAAATTCTGCAAGAGGGAGGCGGTGCCTGCGCTCCACCAGCTGAGCCGTCTCTCAGCCCAGGATTTTCAGAGCTGCCCACCGAGTCACAGCACAGCCAGGGGGCACAGCAGGGCGTGTGTGGCCTCCACCCCATGGCCCTGGGCTCACAGCGGCCACCTGCCCCGCGGTACCCGCGCCCCCATTCCTGTGACTTAGCCGTGACTCAAACGAGCGCGGGAGCAGAGAGGCAGGCGGGGCGCAGGAACACCCCGTCCTGTCCTGACGCGCGGGGGGGGGGGGGGGGGTGCGGGGCGGGGGCACTGCCGGGGCGCAGCTGCCAGCCGGGGGAGGGGAACACGGGGGCTCGCAGCCCAAGGGCAGGGGGTCACCGCAGGGCCTATGTCCGCAGCTACACCCCCCACACGCCTGAGGGCACTGGACCGTGCTGGGGGCCCACAGGAAGCTGTGGTTCCCAGGGAGAAACTCCCGGAAGCCTGGGGGGGGGGCGGTGCAGCCAGACAGGGTGTGTGGCCCAGGCTGAGACCAGCCCCCAGACCCCACTGGACACTGAGGTGCCAGGCGGGCGGGGCAGGGGAAACCCCACCCTGGCCTTCCTGCTCTCTGAAGGTTCTGTGCTTCAGTCCAGAAGCTTCTGGAGTGGCCATGGGGTTGGTGCAGTGGGTAGAGCACCGGACTCTCAAGCAGGAGGTTCTGAGTTCAATCCCCAGCAGCACATGGACCTGAGTGATGTCTGGTTCTTTCTCATGAATACTTTTTTTTAAAAGCATTTTTTATTATTGGATAGAGAGAAATTGAGATATAAAGGGAGAGAGGCACATCTGTGGCTCTGCTTCAACAGGTGCTTGAACCTGGGTCCTTGCACACTGTAATGTGTGCGCTTAACCAGGCGCACCACCATTTGGCCCCTCAGACTATTTTGCCCTTTTTAAAAAATACTTATTTACTCCCTTTTGTTGCCCTTGCTTTGTTGTTCTTGATGTCATCATTGTTGGACAGGACAGAGAGAAATGGAGAGAGGAGGGGAGACAGAGAGGGGGAGAGAAAGACAGACACCTGCAGACCTGCCTCACCGCCTGGGAAGCGACGCCCCTGCAGGTGGGGAGCCTTACGCCGGGCACTTGCACTTTGCGCCATGTGCGTTTAACCCGCTGCGCTACCGCCCAACTCCCTATTTTGTCTTTTTTAAAAAGTATTTTATTATTGGGTAGAGACCGAAATTGAGAGTAGATACAGAGGGAAACAGGACATCATCATTTCTTTAAAAAAAAAAAAGAAAAACAGCTTCTGCAATCAGCCAGCCTGGCCCCAGGAGTTCCCATGGGGGAGGCAGGCGCTCAGGGATGGGTGGCTACTCCTTTGCACCCCAAAAGCTCAGAGGGTCGACGGGGGTCCCCCCAGACACAGGTGGGAACAGACAGCTGGCCTCCAGGGACAGCCTCTGCTTCTGAGGACGAACCTGGCCTGGGGGAGGGGCGGCTGCACGTCTGGGTGCACCTGTCCTGAGGCGGGGGGACTCAGTCCCCGGTGTTCCTGGGGTCACGGCTGAGCTCAGACCCATTGTGACAGGCCAGCCCACCCACCCCACCCGGGGTGCAGGATCAGGTGAGGGGTTGTGCCCCCCACGCCCCCTGGGGGGCTGGAGCTGTGCCGGACGGGCAGGGGGCAGAGGGGTCCAGGAGGGGCCGCCCCCCAGGCTCTGCCTCGTCCTCCCGGGAGGCAGACACCCAGCGACTGGCGGCTCAGTCTCAAACTTTATTCAATACTAAAAGCACAAAAATAGACAACTCAGAGGCCCAGGGGCCACAGGCAGAGAGGGGCGGCGGGGGCAGCCTAAGGGTGCTGGCCCAGAGGCTGCAGGTCCTCCAGCAGCTCCCGCGCCGCGGTCTGCAGCAGGGGGTTGCGGCTCTTGGTCATGGCCAGGACGCGGGGCAGCGGCAGGGAGTCGCGCAGCTCGGCGGCCGCCTTGGCGAAGACCTCGGGCTCCAGCACCAGCGACTGGGCCAGGCGCAGCGCGTGCAGGCACACCTCGGCGTCGGGGTCTGCGGGCGGGGGGGTCAGTGCTTGGCGCGGGGCCGGCACTCTGCGGGAGGGGCACCGAGCGGAGGGTGGAGCGGGGTGGCAGAGTCCCGGCACAGGTGCACGACGCGGGTCAGCGGCGCGATCAGCCCCAGCGCTCCCTGCGGGATGGACGCGGCCCCGGGAGGCTGCTCAGCTGCCGTGCTCCTGCCGCCCTCCCACCCTGCCAGCTCCGGGCGCAGCCGCCTCTGGCTCAGTCTGTCTGTCTGGCCGCTGCTCCCCCCACCCCATCTTCAGGGCAGAGCTCGCGGGGGTGGGCGCACGTAGCAACAGCCCCCCACCCCTAACACAGCTCAGCCAGGCTGCTCCGGGCCGGCCGACCTCCCCCTAAAACAGCCGCGGCTTTCCTGGAAGTGGAGGCGGCGCGGGCGCAGCCCAAGGAGTCACAGCACACAGACTCCGCGGAATCCTACTCTACCATGCAAAGGGGACCGTGTGTCCTTCGGGACAAGACGGGTGGAACTGGCTGTGACTGGCTCAGAGAAATCGGCAGAGATGACAGGCGGCTGCCAGGTGGTGCCCCTCAAGGCTGGAATCCAGGTCGGATTCCGGACCGTCAGACAGAAGCCAGCAGACCGGCTCTGGGCCTCGGGAGCCCCGTGGCGGGGACTCTGGCAGGCTGCGGTGGGCTGCAGCGTGGGGCTAGACCCGTCATCTCACGATGCTGCCACCCACTACTGATCACGAGGAGGAGACCGGAGAGCGAGCGGGAGACAGCACGGTGGTTCCGCAGACAGACTCTTGCCTGAGGCTCCAGGTTCAAGCCCCAGCACCACCATGGGCCAGAGCTGGGCAGGGCTCTGGGCAAAGTAAACAGGAGCGTGACTTCTCGAACAGCGTCCCCGCTGCCGTGTGCCCAGGGAGAGCCAGGCCCGACCCTTTCCAGTCAGGGCCGAGCAGGAAGCCGGGGACCGGGCTCCGCTGTTGCGAGGCTCAGGGGACCGAGTGGCGCTCGGCGGGCCTGCCTCCGCACACGCCCCCGCACGCCCCGGCAGGCCCAGCTCTCTCCAGGAACAGAAGCTCAAAGCCCGCGGCACGGCTGCGCCTCCTCCGCCCTGCCAGGGACCCACGCCACAGGGGCCGGGCCTCTGCTCAGGGCCGCGAGGGGGCCTCTGGGGTGGTGCCTCAGCCGCACAGGCGCAGGCTGTCAGGCTGTCAGGCCGGGCAGCCGCGGGCAGACCCAGGGAGGGCGGCGTGGGCCGGGCACGCACTAAGTGTCCCTGGCACAGAGGCGTCAGGCGAGGCGTGCCCGCGCAGGGACCCTGTGGCGCCCCGGTTGAGCGCACACGTCCCAGTGCCCAAGGACCCTGGTTCAAGCCCCGGGTCCCCACCTGCAGAGGGACAGCTTCACGAGTGCCGAAGCAGGGCCGCAGGTCTCCCTCCCTCTCCATCTCCCCTTCCTCTCCGTTTCTGGCTGTCCCTACCCAGCAAAGATGCTAAGACCGTTACGAAAGAGCGTGCCCTGTGACCAGGGCCTGAGGGGGTACAGTGGGCCTAGAGGGATGCCAGCCCGGGCCCGAGCAGGAACGTGGGGGATCTGAGGGCCGGCCAGGCGGGAGTGAACGGCCCCCCAACTAAGGCAGCCTCCACACTTGCAGGCCGAGCCGGCCGGAAGTGCACGCCCACTACGTCAACGGCAGCTAGAAACCAGGGGTCAGGAGGCAGGGGGTCGGGGGGGCTGGGGCCAGAGTCGGCGTGCAGTCGGCGGCCCTCAGCCCCGGAGGTCCCGGTGGTAAGGGCTTCCCTGGAGGGGGCTACAGAGCCACAGACGGGGCCTCCAGAGCTCAGACCTCGGCCTGGGGGCACTGCTGGGGGGGCCTGGGGACGGGGGTAGCAGGGGAGTCCTAGTCAGAAGGGCTCCCCTCGGCAGGAGGGGCACCGCCCTCACCTCAGCCTGGCCAGGGCTGAGCACCCAGGAGGAACGGGAGGAGCACTTCCGTCTCTGCGGAGCTGCCCCGAGGGTGACGGGTAGGCACCCCGGCGGGAGGGCGGGCGCTCAGTACCGAGCCAAACCCGGGGGGGGGGGGGGGGGGGTGCACATGTGAGGCTTGGGTTCGAGGGACAGCCAGTGCCCGGCAGAGGGCCGATCCCTTCAGGACCGGCGGCAGCGGCTCCGGACAGCCAGGGACACGCGGCAGGCGGCCGAGGCAGCGCCCCGTCCGGGAAACCTCCGCCGGCAGCGGCCGGGCACCAGCACGGGAACAGCGGCCACACCGCCACCTGCTCCGCCCTCGGGGCCGCGTGAGGGCTCTGGCCCCGAGTCTCACCCTTGAAAACACTCTTCAGAAGCTGGGGGGCCCGGGGTGCACTTGGTAGGGTGCACATGCCTCCGTCCAAGGACCGGGGTTCAAGTCCCCTGCCCCACCTGCAGGGAGAAGCTTCACACGTGCAGCTCTCTCTCTCTCCCTCTGCCACCCCTCCCTCTCCTCCTCTCTCCTCTGTCCTAATCAAGGTGAAAAACCAACAGCGCGGAGATGAAATCCAGGCGTGGGGCCTGCGGGCGGCTCCCCGGCGCTGTGCAGCGTACCAGCCCGAGGACCCAGGGCCGAGCCCTGGAGCCACAGGAACACCACACACGGCAGCAGGCTCTGCCCCGTCTCTCACTCACTCAACCGTCTGAACTGGGGCAGGGCGGGCAGTACGGGGGTGGCGGGGCTGCATGGGGGAGGAGGCCGGGACCCAGGTCTGCCCCTCCCTGTGCCTTCAGCTCCCACCGGGACACGGGACACGGGGAGGGTCCTCACCACTCAGCAGCCACCACAGCAGGGGGATGAAGCCGGGGCTCTCGCTCATGTACCGCAGGCCCTTCAGGTTGATGCTCATGTTGTACAGACACATCAGCAGCAGCCTGCGGGGCGGGCGGAAGGTCAGACTCGGCCGCCACGCGGGACCTGGGTCTCCGGCACGGGGTCGGGTGGGGGGGGGGGTTCCCGGGCGTGGCCGCGGCTCCGCTCCACTTTAAGGTGTCGAGATCAGGTGACAGGTCTTTCGACCCTGCTGGGTCACGGCCAGGCGTCCCAGGAGCGCACCACCTCCTGCCCAGCCTCCCCGCCATCACACCCTGACCGTCTCTGCCCCAGCCCCGTGTGGGGTGCCCTGCGGAGCCGAGGGGCCGGGCGGGGGTCCCCAAGGCGCAGGTGCTGGGAGCCCACAGCGAGCCCAGGACAGACCCTAAAAATGGATCCCAGGCCCCAGAGGCATGGTCCCCGGCCCCCAACCTGGAAGCCCTCAGCTGCCTCAGACAAGGACAGACGGAAGGACAGACAGCAGGGCGGACCAGGGCCAGGAGCCCGGACCTATGGAGACAGCGCAAGTAGCTCGCAAGGCACAGGCAGAAGGGACGCTGGTGTCACCCATCTGCACAGCCTGGGAGGGCCTGGACTCTGAGTCACGGCCGATTCCCCCAGAGCAGCACAGATGACCTTGCTCCGGCCACAGAAACGGCCTCTCTCAGAAGGAATAAGCGGGACACACGGCATCACCGCAAACTGGAGGCGAGGTGGGTGTGGGCCTGGGCCCAGGCAGATGCGCGCCCTCGGGCAGCAGGCAGGGCCGGCGCGCCAGAGGCTCTGGGTTCGATCCCCAGCGCCAAAGGTGCCACAGCTGAGCGACACTCCGGGCTCCCCCTCGCTCAGAACCCATGTTCATGACAGTCGGCACAGGCTGAGCTTCGTGTCCAGCACCAGAGCCTCCGAGCACCCGTCTGGGCCCGCACGTCCAGGCTCTCCGGGTGCCGAGCCCCAGCGCCGTCTGCCGCAGCTTCGGAAACCGCCGCCCTCCCCACGGCCCAGAAACAGGTGCCTCGTGCCCAGCCGTTAGCCTCGCGTCGGCCGGACCGATGAGGCTTGGGGGGGACAGGACGGAGACGCGCCTTCCCGTGGGCCGATGCCGCGGACCCTGCGGGCTGCGTGTTCCACGGAGCTGGGCTCACACGTGACTCGGGGCTGCTCGGTCCCGGGGTCCCGCCCGCCCACCGACGGCCGTGGGGACAGCGTACACTTTGAGCTTGGTGCACTGCCCCGGCTTCAGGTCCCCCAGCAGCTGCAGGATGGTGTCCAGGAGCACGTGGCTGGAGCTGACCAGGAACTCCCGGCCGCAGGCGATGGCGGCCACGTCTGTGGGGAAGAGGAGGGAGAGGGGGGAGGGGAGGGGAGGGGAGAGAAGGGAGAGGGAAAAGAGGGAGAGGAGGGGAGAGGAGGGGAGGGGAGAGGAGAGGAGGGGAGAGGAGGAGAGAAGAGAAAGACAGAGAAGGAGAGGGGAGAGAAGCGAGAGGAGGGGAGCGGAGGGAGAGAGGGCAGAGGAGACAGGGAAGGGGAGTGGAGGGAGAGAGAGGAGGGGAGGGGAGGGGGGAGCAGTTCGGGCGCGGCCACCTCGGGACAGGATTCACCTGGCTGCTGTCTCTGCAAAAGTTGTCTTATTCCCGACGACTGTGTGTGCTCATGACAGAAGGAGAGAGAGAGACGGAGCGTGAGAGAAGTGGCACTGCTGTGGGCACAGGACACACCTCGTCCTGCACAAGGCCCTGGGTTCGAGCCCTGGCACCAGGGAGGCTCCAAGTGGCGGGGCTACGGTGTGGTCGGCCTCACCCCAAAATAAAAGCGAAGAGCGCCTGGCAGCAGGGAAATCAGTCAGGCGGCAGCGCAGCGGGTTAGGCGCATGTGGCGCAAAGCGCAAGGACCGGCATAAGGATCCCGGTTCGAGCCCCCGGCTCCCCACCTGCAGGGGAGTCGCTCCACAGGCGGTGAAGCGGGTCTGCAGGTGTCTTTCTCTCCCCCTCTGTCTTCCCCTCCTCTATCCATTTCTCTCTGTCCTAGCCAGCAATGACAACAACAACAACAATAAAACAAGGGTAACAAAACGGGGTAAATATTAAAAGAAAAAAGACACAAAGTTAGAAACACAAAACAGGCGGTTCCGAACAAAACCTTCCTGCCCGAGCCCTGGGCCTGTGTGTCAGAGCCAAGCAGAGCTCAGGTGCGGGGCCGCCCTAGGGCCCCCAGTCTCGTCCTCCGCGTCTCCTCGAGCCAGACCCGGGACAGGACGCTGCGCCAGCAGCCCGGCTCTGCGGTGGCTCCGTGGGCCGGCAGAGCCCGCAGAGCAGGGCCCCGCACCCTGGACCAGCCGCCCAGCGATCTGAGCTGGGCCCGGGGGCCGTGCGTGGCCCCAGGGCGCTCGGAGAGGGTCACTTACTCGTCACGATTCCGGCCAGAGCAAAGACGAACTGGTTCTCGTCGGAATCGAGCTCCTTGACGTCGCCATCCAGCGACTTCACGAAGCTCTCCATGGTCTGGCCGGTGATGCTGAAAAACTTCAGCGCCTTGTCCTGAAGTTCACAAGGGACACGTCAGGCCCTCCCGGCCGGCCGGCCGGACCGTCGGAAGCGCACAGGCCAGGAGCCGAGCCCCAGGCAGTACCCGTGAGCGCTGCGGGTGGAAGGGCAGCACCGCAGGGTGTGCGCGAGTCCCTCTGGCTCCGCAAAGTGAAGAGCGGACGCATCCACCCGGGACGGAAGTGTGCGGGGCTGACGTCCTGCCGCCCGCCCGCCCCCCCCCCCCCCGGGGCAGGGCGGCTAAGAAGGTCCGACTCGAGTGCCTTCCTCTCGCCTGCCCCCTGCCCCTCGCCACTAGCGTGGACGCAGAGAAGCGGGACGGAGACCGTGGTGCGTGCGGGAGGGCCGGGGGTTCGGTGCGGCTCTGCGGTTGGCCCTGGGCTCAGCCCCCTGTGCCCCGGCAGACGCGGCAGACGCAGCAAAGCGCCGAGTCCTGGCCGGAAGCCGACTCAGGTTCACGCAGCAGGGAAGCGCTAGAAAGAGGCGGCGTCTCCCGCCAGCGCGCGCTCGGCCTCCGTGCGGGCCAAGTGTTCGAGTCCCGGCACCGGGGGAGCCGTCCCAGTCTCTGCCCCGTCCTCCTCAGGACACAGGATAAGCCCCGAGCCGGGTTAGGAAGATGGCCCAGCGGGCGTGTGAAGAGCCCGCGACGCCCGAGGCTCTGGCCCCAGGTTCAAACCCCGGCACCGCCAGCAGCCAGGGCTCTGCAGGGCTCAGCTTCCCAAGCAAACCGGGCCACCTGCTAGGGACACGCACCTCGTGCTCGTCGTGGGTCGTGCCGGGAAAGCGCAATTTACTTGTAGACGGGGAGACGGGGAGACGGGGAGACAGACAGATAGACAGACCCGCCCCGCCCCGCCCGTCCCGGCGCTCACCGCGGCCAGCATGGCCTTCACCACGTCCTCGCTGCTGGTGGCGCCCCAGAGCAGCGTGCAGGCGGCCGCGCCCATCTCGGTGCAGTAGGCGGCCTGGCGCTCCAGCTGCTGCCTCGCCTCGCACAGCTGCCGCCGCACGGCCAGCTTCTCCTGCGGGAGGGGGCGCGAGTCCAGCCGCACAGCCCGCACAGTGGCTCTAAGACCGAGGCTGGGGGGTCGCCGAGCAGGAAGCAGGCCCGGGGTCCCCCTCCCGCCCGCCCGCCCGGCGCCCACCTTCCTCTCCCTCAGGCCCTCGGCCTGCGCCACCTGCAGACGCGCCCTGAAGTGCTCGCAGTCGGCCCTCAGCTGCTCCAGCTCCCGCTCCTTGCGCTCCAGGTCTGGGGAAGGGGCGGGGCGGGGGCTGCGTGAGGCGGGTCGGGTGTGAGGCAGGACTGAGGCGGGTGAGGTGGGATGAGGCGGGTGTGAGGCGGGACTGAGGCGGGTGAGGTGGGATGAGGCGGGTGTGAGGCGGGACTGAGGCGGGTGAGGTGGGATGAGGCGGGTGTGAGGCGGGACTGAGGCGGGTGAGGTGGGATGAGGTGGGTGTGAGGCGGGACTGAGGCGGGTGTGAGGTGGGATGAGGTGGGATGAGGTGGAATGGGGCGGGTATGAGGCGGGTGTGAGGCGAGATGAGGCGGGTGTGAGGCAGGACTGAGGTGGGACTGAGGCGGGTGTGAGGCGAGACTGAGGCGGGTGAGGTGGGATGAGTCGGGTGTGAGGCGGGTGAGGTGGAATGAGGCGGGTGTGAGGCTGGTGTGAGGCGGGATGAGGCAGGTGTGAGGCGGGATGAGGCGGGTGTGAGGCGGGACTGAGGCGGGTGTGAGGCGGGACTGAGGCGGGTGTGAGGCGGGACTGAGGCGGGTGTGAGGCGGGATGAGGCGGGTGTGAGGCGGGACTGAGGCGGGTGTGAGGCGGGACTGAGGCGGGTGTGAGGCGGGATGAGGCGGGTGTGAGGCGGGACTGAGGCGGGTGTGAGGCGGGTGAGGCGGGATGAGGCGGGTGTGAGGCGGGTGTGAGGCGGGATGAGGCAGGTGTGAGGCGGGACTGAGGGTGTGAGGCGGGACTGAGGCGGGATGAGGCGGGTGTGAGGCGGGATGAGGCGGGTGTGAGGCGGGTGAGGCGGGATGAGGCGGGTGTGAGGCGGGACCGAGGTGGGATGAGGCGGGATGGGGTGAGGCGGGAGGTGAGGGCGCCCGGCGGCTCACTGCTCTCGAGGGCGCGCAGCTTGTGGGCCGTGTGCAGCACGTCGCCCTGCAGGATGCGCGGCAGGAAGTCGCGGATCTGCATCACCTCGGTCGTCAGGCGCTCCAGGTCCTTCCTCCGCACCCGGACGAACTCCTCCCGCGGCAGCTGCGGGCGGCCCAGGCTCAAGGCGGCGGCCGCGACCCCGCCGCGCCCCCCCCACCCGCGCCGGCCGCGCCCCTCACCCGGCACGTCTCCTCCGCGTCGCCCGCCTCGCCCATGGCGGCGGCTCGGCTCTGTGCGCAGGCGCGGCGCCCTCGGACCCCGGCGCGGGCGGCGGGCACGTGCTACGGAGACGAGACGCGCGAGGCTCACGGCGCCCGCCCCGGGACCCTCCCCTCACGCCCCGCCCCGGGACCCCCCCCTCACGCCCCGCCCCGGGACCCTCCCCTCACGCCCCGTCCCGGGACCTCCCCTCACGCCCCGCCCCGGGACCCCCCCCTCACGCCCCGCCCCGGGACCCCCCCCTCACGCCCCGCCCCGGGACCCTCCCCTCACGCCCCGTCCCCGGGACCCTCCCCTCACGCCCCGTCGCGGGACCCCCCCCCCCCCCCGTCTCGGTCCGGGACACCCGACAGCGCGCCCGGGGCTCGGCCCACGGAAACACCGCGGACTGAACGGCGTGGCCCTGAGGACCCCGACGCCCGGCCCCGCTCACCTCGCCGCTAACCGCCCGCGCCGCGGCCACGACGGGCAGCGGGGCCGAAGGCGCGACGCGCTCCTCCGCCGCTGGGTGTCGCCGGCCTCCCGCGACTGGAACGCGGCGCCTTTGTGACGTCACGCAGCGCGCCACCCCCGTGCGCAGGCGCAGAGCCCCCCCACCCTCCCGTGCGCAGGCGCAGAGCCGCCGCCCCCCCCCTCCCGTGCGCAGGCGCAGAGCCGCCGCCCCCCCCTCCCGTGCGCAGGCGCAGAGCCGCCGCCCCCCCTCCCGTGCGCAGGCGCATCCGGCGCGAGGCCCGACCCTGGTGGCGACGCGCGGTGCTCAGGGCGCCATGGCCCCCGCCACGCCGCCCGCCGAGGTCCGCTTCGCGCAGCGCCTGGCGTCGCACGAGAGGGGCGTCCGGGAGCGCGCGGTGCGGAAGCTGCGCCAGTTCGTGAGCCTGAGGACGCAGCGGGACGCAGGTGCGGGGCGGGCGGACACGAGCGGCGGGGCCCCCAGAGCTCGGCCCCGGGTCTGCACGTCCGTCCGTCCGTCCGTCTGTCCTGAGGCCGCGCGGCGCTGGTGCGGGCGGGGCGGGGCGGGGCGGGGTCTCCGTGCTGGGCCGGGAGCTCTGCCGCGGCCACATTGGGGCGCGGGGAGGCGGCGGCGGAGGGCGCTCGGGGGCCGGGGTCTGGGGTCGCGGGGGCCGGGGGCCGGGGTCTGGGGTCCGAGGGCCGGGGTCTGGGGTCCGAGGGCCGGGGTCTGGGGGCCGGGGACCGGGGTCTGGGGGCCGGGGACCGGGGTCTGGGGTCCGAGGGCCGGGGGCCGGGGTCTGGGGGCCGGGGGCCGGGGTCTGGGGGCCGGGGTCCGGGGTCTGGGGGCCGGGGTCTGGGGTCTGGGGTCCGAGGGCCGGGGTCTGGGGTCCGGGGTCTGGGGTCCGGGGTCTGGGGTCCAAGGGCTGGGGTCTGGGGTCCGGGGTCTGGGGTCCGAGGGCCGGGGTCTGGGGTCCGGGGTCTGGGGTCCGAGGGCCGGGGTCTGGGGTCCGGGGTCTGGGGTCCGAGGGCCGGGGTCTGGGGTCCGAGGGCCGGGGTCTGGGGTCCGAGGGCCGGGGTCTGGGGTCCGAGGGCCGGGGTCTGGGGTCCGAGATCTGGGGTCCGAGGGCCGGGGTCTGGGGTCCGAGGGCCGGGGTCTGGGGTCCGAGATCTGGGGTCCGAGGGCCGGGGTCTGGGGTCCGAGATCTGGGGTCCGAGGCCCGGGGTCTGGGGTCCGAGGCCCGGGGTCTGGGGTCCGACGCCCCGCCCGGCGCTCACCCTCCGGCCCGACCGCCTTCTCTCCCCGTCTTCTGCCCCCGTGTGTGTCCGGGGTCGCCGCAGAGCTCGGAGCCCGCCGCGGACCCGCTGCCTCTGGAGGCCGCTTTCCCCATTTTACTGTTATTATCGTTGTTGTCGTCGATGTTGGCTAGGACAGAGAGACACGGAGAGAGGAGGGGAAGACAGGGGGCGGGAGAGACAGACGCCTGCAGACCTGCTTCACCGCCCGTGAAGCGACTCCCCTGCAGGTGGGGAGCCGGGGGCTCGAACCGGGATCCTCACGCCGGTCCCTGCGCTTGGCGCCACCTGCGCTGGTCCCGCTTGTCTGCGGGGAGGGCAGCCGGGGTCACACCGCCCCTCCGGCCGAGCCCCTCAGCCCCTGTGCCCGCCTGCCTCCAGGGGGCTTCACGCAGGAGGAGCTGCTCAAGATCTGGCGGGGGCTCTTCCACTGCCTGGGGGCGCTGGACCAGCCGCCGCTGCAGGTACCGGGTTGGGCTGGGCGGGGGCCGGATCCGCCCCAGGGCTCCCCCGACGATGGCCGCCCCCCCCCACCCGCAGGAGGAGCTCGCCACCGCCTTCTCCCAGCTCATCCACGCCGTCGGGAACCCGGAGACCCGTAAGTCCCGCCGCCCCGCGCGGCTCTCCCCTCCCTCCCTGGGCGCCGCCGTGGCCGCCACGCGGGCCTGCCCTCTGCGGGAGCTGCCGGAGCGCCGGGCCAGGCCACAGCCCCGCTTCTCTGTCCGTCTCTGTCAAGCGAGTGGCTGGCAGAGCAGCCCCGGGCTCGGCGCGGGGCGGTGTCTGCGGGGCCCTGGGTGCCGGCTGGGCCCCCATCTGAGCCGCCCGCCACGACCGCAGAAAAGCGAGGGGCTAGCGGACCCTGAGGCACTGGGCCCGGCGCGTGGCGGGCAGAGCCCCGAGCCTCCCGCGGGTCCGGGTGGGGCCTCGGTGGCAGCGTGGCGGCTCGGAGGCGGAGGGGCGTTACCGCTGCAGCCCGCCTCTCGGCGTGTCCCGCAGAGCTCCTGTTCCTGCAGACCTTCTGGCAGACGCTGAACCACGAGTGGACCGGCCTCGACCGGCTGCGAATGGACACGTTCTGCATGGTGAGGGGCTCGGGGCTCCGGCTGCCCTGATGCTCCGGGCCGGGTCGAGCGTCCCCTCCTCTCTGCTGACACGCTGTCTCCCCAGCTCACGCGCCTGGTGCTGAGGCAGGCCTTCGAGGTGCTACGGCAGGACAGCTGGGAGCAGAGGTGGGCTGGGGGGCACGAGGCCCGTCCCGTCCCCGTCTCTGCCTCATCTCTGTCCTGGCCCGTCTCCGCCCCATCCCCATGCCTTGCTGCCGTCTGGGGGGCCTCAGCGTGCGTGTGTCCCGCAGCCGCGTCAAGTTGCTGCTGGGTGTCCTGACCCGGGAGGTGCTGGTCCCCGAGAGCCGGGCCCCCGACGGGGTGAAGCTGCACTTTGTCGACATCTACCTGGACGAGCTCGCCAGGGTGGGCGGCGGGGAGGTAGGTGGGGCCGGGGCTGGGCCGGGCCGGTGGGGGGGAAGGGGAGGGAGGTGTCCGCGGGCCCCTTGGCATCCGTGGGGCGTCTGGGGCGCAGACCCTCCCTCCTCGGGCGCCGTGAGCTGGCAGCGTCCCGCCTGCTCCCGCCTTGCGGTCACGGCGCCTCTGGTTTCGGTCGCAGCTCCTGGCCGAGCAGAGCTTGGTGTTCATCGAGCCCTTCTGCAAGGTCGCCGCCAGGACAAAGGAGTGAGTGGGCCTCACGCTGCCGCCCGCGGGGGCCGTACAAAGGGACCCCAGGTTCCCTGCAGCTGCCGGGGCCGGGATGCCCCTGCCGCCCGCCCGCCCGCTCATCACCCCCCACCCCCGCTGCCCAGCCCCGCGCTCCTGCAGACCATCACCAGGGGCGTGTTCGAGGTCATGGTGGAGCAGTCCGCCCTCGCTCCAGAGAAGCCCGCGGGACCGGGCACAGAGCCTGAGGCGGCGTGCAGGAAGGCAGGTGAGGGCCCCTGGAGCTCGTCCCTGGGGCCTCGACACGTGGGGCTTCCCAGGGAGAGGCCGGGTGGCTGGCGCCGGGTTTACATCTGGACCGCAAGTGTGAGGCCGGGGGCCTGGGAGCCAGACGGGGGGGGGGCACTCCGGGGGGCACCCTGTCCGTGGCGTGACTCCTCGTCCGGCCTGTTCTGCTAGCCCCAGGGCAGCCTGGCTGCAGAGAGGATGGTGGCGGGGATGGCGCCGAGGGCCCGTGGCTTCTGCAGGTCAGTGCCGCCGCGGGGGAATTAGGGTCGAGAGGGGTGGCGGTGCTAATCTTCCCGGTAAAGAGCTTAGGGAGCCGCCGGCTGGGCGCCGTGGCGCCGCTGGGCCTGGGCCTTCTCCGTGCACGGGCCCGGTGCTCGCGGCTGAGCCCCTGGCTAGATGGCTCTCGGCCCTCGGGACGACACCCGTGTCCGCGAGTTGCCCAGGACCCGAGCGCAGGCGGCCAGCAGGCGTCGAGGCTGCGTGAAGGGTGGGGGCTCGAGGCAGAAGGGCCGCACCGCACCGCCTCGCCGAGGAGCCGAGCTCACCCAGCCCCGGCTGCCCGTCTGAGTGGCGTCTCCCGCAGTTCGACTACAAGGCCGTAGCCGACCGGCTCCTGGCGATGACCAGCCGGAAGGGCACCCCTGCCGTCAACAGGAAGCGTCTGTCCGGGCTCGCCAGGAAGTGAGTGTGGGTGGGCCCCGGTGCTGCTCCTTGAGCCCCTTTGGTGCTTGGTCACAGTGGTCAAGGCTCCTGGCCCTGGGGAGCCAGGTCACAGCCTCCTCCCGCCCCAGCCGCGGCGCGCTGCCAGTCCTGCTCCTGCAGCTGTGGGCGGGGCCGCTTGTTCCTGGTCGGCTCTGACTGACGGCAGTGCTGGGGATCGAACCTGGGACTCGAGCCCTTGAGTAACCTCTGTGTTGTCTCCCCGCCCTTGTGTCTTTCAGATTCCGGGAGCTCTCTGGAGGTGAGGAGCCCCGAGGACGTTCCCTCGTGTCCTTGTGTGACCCTGGCTTGCCGGGGGAGCAGAGCCCCCAAGGGTGTGGGGGAGGTAGCCCAGGCAGACCAGGTGGGCCTCCACTCAGCACGCGTGCCGGGGGTCCCTGGGCTAGTGGGTGCGAAGAAGACCCCCTCGTTTGTGACGCCGCGCCTCGGCACCTCGGTGCAGGCCTCCAGAGTTGCTCCTTCCCTTGGCGGGCATGGGTGGCAGGCCGAGGAGGGGCCTGACCCTGGGGCTGCCCGCAGGTGGCAAGAGCGCCCTCGGCTTCACGGAGGACCCCTCAGAGGCTGCCGAGGGCCAGACCGCCGGCCACCAGGAGGGAAGCACACCCGTGGGGGCGTGCACTGAGGAGAGGGGGCCAGGTGAGGGCAGGGGAGGTGGGGGGTGGGGCGGGGCGGCCCGTGGGCAGGCTGCGAGCTACAGCTGTCGCTGGTGTCACCAACGGTGCTCAGAGTTGGGGAGGAGACGCACCACCCCTGGGATGGGGGCTCCTCCTGGGACCTCCCGTCTCCCGTCTTGGGGGGTGGAGAACGCAGGCGGGAGGCACAGCCCTGTGGCAGAGGGCGGCGCATCTGCTCTCTGCTCTCTGCTCGGCCCGGCGCCAGCGGTGAAGTCTGTTCCCACACCTCCCGGCCTCCAGGGCGACTGCTGGCCTGAAGGGTGGAGGAGGGAAAGGAGGCGGGGACGGGGCTTCTGGGGCTCGCACCTGCCCTGTCCTGTCCCAGTCCCTGTCCCTGCGGCGCGCTCAGCAGCACGTGTGCCTAGGGAGCGCCCCGTGTCCGCCGGAGCCTGTGCAGAAGAGGAGGCGGGAGAAGAGCCGCCCCCCGGCGCAGCAGGCGGCCGCAGAGGCCCCGCGGGACAGGGGAGACCCGCCTCCGGCAGCACCGGGAAGGACCCCCGAGGCGGGGGTGGGGGAGCCGAGGGCGGCCCCCGTGCCCGGGAAGAGGAAGCGGCCACGCAAGCGGAGCCTGAGGGCCCGGGAGGTCACCTCACAGCTGGCCCCCGCCCCTCCTGAGGCCCCAAGCAGCCCGGCCCGGGGGCCCCCCCCTGGCAGCACCCACGTTCCCAAGAAGAAGCGGAAACTCGAGGCTCCCCCGATCAACGGGAGAGGCCCCTCCACGCTGGCCTGGCCCCTGCCCCAGAAGGGAAACCCCCAGGGCAGGCCCGCTGAGGGCAGGAGCGTCGGGGGGCTGAAGAGGAAGGGAGCGCCACCTGGCACCGGCCCCTGGGACCAGAAGATGGGCCTCGGGAGGAAGAGGAGGAAGGGAAAGGAAGCACCCGGGGCCACGTCCCCGAAGAGCCCGGTGAGGCGGCTGAGCACACCTCAGGCCGGAGGTGGGGACCTGCTGACGAGCACCGCCCTGCCTCACGCTCAGGCCTTCAGCCCCGTGAAGAGGCTGAAGACGCCGAAGACGGAGAACGAGTTCGTGCGCTTCCACACCCCCCTCCCGCCCAAAGCCCTGTTCTTCCGCAGGGCCAGGAGCGGCGGCTCGGCCCCCAGCCTGAGCCCCACCCGCCAGGTACGGCCCTTGGGGTCTGGGGGGCCAGGGTCTAGGGGCCGGGCGTCAGCGAGGTGGGGCCTCGTACCCTGCACCGCCCAGCCTGCAGTGGGGGGGGGGCAGTGGGGGGGTCCGCCCGCAGGGATCCCCCGAGCTGCCTCTGGTCAGAAGGCCCGTGGCGGCCAGCTTGGAGGGAGCTGACCCGTGTGGTTCGCAGCTGATCGGGACTCCCGCCGGCTCCAAGAAGGTGACCTTCGGGCTGAGCAGAAACACGACCGCCGGTGAGGGCGCCCGGCCGGCCGGGGAGACCTGGGGTGGGGACGCTGGGGGACTCGGGCTGGTGGGGGCGCGCCCCCCCTGACACGCAGCCTCTCCCGCAGAGTTCAAGAAGACGGACAAGAGTCTCCTGTTGAGCCCCACAGGCCCCGAGCGGGTGGCCTTCAACCCCGAGCGGCAGCCCCTGCACGGGGTGCTGAAGACGCCCAGCGGCACCCCCACCGGCACCCCGCGGCGCAGGCCCACCGCCATGGACTTCTTCTAGTCTGGGCCGGCCCTCACCCCTGCGCCGCTGCCTTTTGTACGTTTATTATAAAGCTCCGTGTTGTACAGACGGGGCTTGGCGTGCTCTGCTGCCCACGGGGCAGGGGTCTCGCCGGCCCTTTGGGAGAAGGAGGAACCGTCGCCCTGTAACCCCCACACTCCCTGTGGCCCCCAGATCGCGGCGTTCGGCTGCTGGGGGCCTCTGCCTGGCCCCCCCAGCCCCATCCAGCTCAGTCCACGGTCGCGGAGCAGCACCCCGCCTCCCCACAGGGACACAGAACCGGGGACTCGTGGTCGCCGCCCCCGGGGGACCCTTTGGTTCTTGGTCATGGTGGTCAAGGGTCCTGGCCCTGGGGAACTAGATCACAGCCTCCTCCCGCCCCAGACGGGCGCACCTTCCTGCCAGCTCAGCAAGGTGGCATTTCAGCCCCAGCGCCAAGTGGCCAGCTCTGGAGCGGGTGGGATATACGCGTCTGCTTTCACCCAGGCTGCTCAGCGCCCCCGCCGGCTGCTCTCTCCGCCGTGTAGGAACCTGGGTTTCACCCCCGTGTCACTGAGGCTTCAAGGCGCTCAGCTCACACCCACGGCGGGAGGGTTGAGCTTCCCGCACCTGCTTCCTCGGCCATCATGGCCACTGCCCGTCTCAGCACCTCACACACCGCACACCGGGTGTTGCGGCAGCCTTGCTGGTGCCTGAGGGCTACGGAAAGAAGCCTGGCAGACGAGTCACAGGAAGGAAGCCAGAGCTGGGAGAACACAGCACTGCTGCTCCCGAGGCCCCGGGTTCAAGCCCCAGCACCCACCGCCACGAAGGGGGGTCCCAGCTGCTCTGTGTGCCGGGCGGTGGCCTCGGCTGTCCGCGGCCCCCGCCGCGAGCTGTCTCCCTGGAAAGGAGCCAGGCTCCTCAGGACACCCACCCTCAGTCGGCCTTCACTCCAGCCGTAGAGGGAGGGGAGAGACCACTGCACCATCCCACCGCCTGGGGGCCATCATGGCACGTGCAGAGACGGCGCTGCCCGGCTCCCAGGTGCCAGGAAGAGCGGGAAAGCGCCAGGCTTGCCCAGCCAGGAGCACGGCCAACCCTTCAGAGGAGACCCCACTGGCCCGGCCAGGGATCGCCCATCCACCTGTGACCTGGGCAGCCACTTCTGAGACCCGGGCCCCCACAGCTGCTGGCTGGCCCCCGCAGACCACCAAGTGACCTGGGGCCACGGGACCAGTGCCCAGAACAGCCTGCCCACCCCAGAGCCAAGCCAAGGTTTGCTCTCCAGACACGGCGGGGCCAGCAGGCTGTCCCGGGAGCTCAGCGTGGCAGAGCCACCGCAGCGGGGAGGGAAGGCAGCCTGCCACCCGCCAGGCCACAGCACGCAGGCTGTGGGTGGGGACTGGTTTGACTCGCTGGGGGCCACCCAGCCTGCAGAGCAACAGATGGGTGGAAGTAAGACGGCATCACGGTTCTGCGAAGGGATCCTGCCTGAGGCTCTGAGGTCCCGGGTTCAATCCCCGCACTACCCTCACACAAAGCTAAGCAGGAAGTCAGCTGGTGTGGGGAGGAGGGTTGAACATGCCTTCCTGGCACCCGCCCCAACATGGGAGGTTGACAGGTGCGGGAGCAGGCGTGCGGGGTGTCCACTGCCTCCGTAATTAGATGGGACAGAAATTGAGAAGGGGGGTGTAGGGAGGGCGGCGACTGCAGGCCTGCTTCCCCGCCCATAAGCTCCCTGCACTGGGGAGCGGGGCTCTGCAGGACATTTGCTGACCCGCACGCTCCACCACCCCGACCCTTCCTCGGGCAGGACGAGGAGAGCCCACTCGGAAGGGGACTGGGACCTGGAGACTGAACTTCACAGGCTCAGCGTTAGCCGGGGGAAGTGGGTCTGCGGTCGCTCTCCGGGAGGCCTGGTGGCAAGCACCCTCTGGCTGAGGGACCTGGGCGTGTGCGCCCCATGAGAACGCCCGTCTTTGCCGGCATAGAAGGCCCGGGTCCTGTCAGCGAAAAGCAGGATGGGTCCGTCTGGCAGAGCTGGGGTCCAAGCAGAGACGCGGGTGACCCAGGGTCAGTCTCCGGTGCCCGCGGGTGCCCGCGGCGGCGTGATGTCACCATCCTGCTAGGCTAGGCAAAGCCACGGGCTGTCAGCCCTCGGTAACCCTGAGGCCTCTCCCGACACCCACCACGCTCTGGGAAGCCACGGAGCTGTCAGCCTTCCGGAGGGTTGAGAACGTCATGTCTGCGCTCCAGCCCGAGATAACGGGTGTTTATGTGTGTTACACCCGCCCCGCAGAAGAGCGAATACTCGCCTCCCGCATGGACCCAGGTGGGAGCACTGTGAAGAGGGGATTTGGCCCGGAGACAGCATAGTGGGTCTGCAGAGAGACTCCTGCCTGAGGCTCCAAGATCCTGTGCCACCATCAACCAGAGCTGAGCGGGGTAAGGACCCTGGTCTGAGCCCCCGCCCCCACCTGTAGAGGGAACACATCACAGGCGGTGGGGCAGGTCTGCGAGGTCTCCCCTCTCAGCTGCTTTGTCCTTTCAAGTAAAATAGAAATGGCCGCTGCCACCTATGGATTCATAGTGCCAGCGACAAGGCCCAGATCAACCGGCATAAGGATCCGGGTTCGAGCCCCCGGTTCCCCACCTGCAGGGGAGTCGCTTCACGGGCGGTGAAGCAGGTCTGCAGGCGTCTGTCTTTCTCTCCCCCTCTCTGTCTTCCCCTCCTCTCTCCATTTCTCTCTGTCCTGTCCAACAGCAATAACAACAAGGGCAACAAAAACGGAACGATGGTCTCCAGGAGCAGCGGATGCATTTTCGGTGCAGGCACCGAGCCTCAGCGATAACCCTGGAGGCCAAGAAAAAATACCCTGCCTGAGGCACTGGGGCCCAGGTTCGATCCCCAGCACCAGCAGCAGCCAGAGCTCAGCAGGGCAGAAGGGAGGGAAGTGGGAGCCCACATGGAGCACCGTGGCGCCTCCCTCTGTCTGAAAAGCCTCGCATGAGGGGTGACACCCCTGCAGCCACAGAAGAAAGAGGCAGGGCGCCAGGCGGTGGACCACGTGCAGAGCACACATCCCTGTGCCCTGGGTCCCGGGGGAGGCCTCCGGCCGACCAGGCAGGGCTGCCCTCTCTCTCCTGCCGCTCACCGGCCGATACTTCGGTCAGGCCCTGCGCAGCTCTGGCTGACGGCTGTGAGGGATTGAAGCCGGCGCCTTTGGAGCCTTGGGCAGGGGGTCTTTCTGCAGAGCCGCCGCCCGGTGCAGCCTCCATCCGTTTCCCCCATGGCACAGTACAAGCGTCCAGGACCCTCGCTTTACAGCCCAGCTTGGAGAAGTGCCCCTCTGGGGTCATCCTCACGATGGGGTCATGCCAGGTTACGGACGAAGCAATGCCCCTACACAGACACTTACACTCATACACACTCCATAGCACTGCCCTCCATAGACACACGGGTCATGCCGGGTTCCGGACAGAGCAATGCCCCTACACAATCACAATCACTACACAGCACTGCCCTCCATAGACACACGGGTCATGGCAGTTTCCGGACTGAACAATGCCCCTAAACAATCAGAATCACTACACAGCACTGCCCTCCATAGACACACGGGTCATGGCAGTTTCCGGACTGAACAATGCCCCTAAACAATCAGAATCACTACACAGCACTGCCCTCCATACACACACACACACAGCATTGTATACACACACACAGCATGGCCTACACACACACAGCATTGTCTACACACACAGCACTGCCTACACACACAGCATTGTATACACACACACACAGCATTGTATACACACACACACAGCACTGCCTACACACACACAGCACTGCCTACACACACAGCACTGCCTACACACACACACAGCACTGCCTGCACACACACACAGCACTGTCTACACACACACAGCACTGTACACACTCACACAGCACTGCCTACACACACAGCACTGTCTACACTCAGCACTGCCTACACACTCACACAGCACTGCCTACACACACAGCACTGCCTACACACTCACACAGCACTGCCTACACACACAGCACTGTCTAACACTCACACAGCACTGCCTACACACACAGCACTGTCTAACACTCACACAGCACTGCCTACACACACACACAGCACTGCCTACACACACACACAGCACTGCCTACACACACACAGCACTGCCTACACACACACAGCACTGCCTACACACACACAGCACTGCCTACACACACACAGCACTGCCTACACACACAGCACTGCCTACACACACACACAGCACTGCCTACACACACACACAGCACTGCCTACACACACACACAGCACTGCCTGCACACACACACAGCACTGTACACACACAGCACTGCCTACACACACAGCACTGTCTACACTCAGCACTGCCTACACACTCACACAGCACTGCCTACACACACAGCACTGCCTATACACACAGCACTGTCTAACACTCACACAGCACTGCCTACACACACAGCACTGTCTAACACTCACACAGCACTGCCTACACACACAGCACTGCCTACACACACACACAGCACTGCCTACACACACACAGCACTGCCTACACACTCACACAGCACTGCCTACACACACAGCACTGTCTACACACACACACAGCACTGTCTACACACACACACAGCACTGTCTACACACTCACACAGCACTGCCTACACACTCACACAGCACTGCCTACACACACACACACAGCACTGCCTACACACTCACACAGCACTGCCTACACAAACACAGCACTGTCTACACACACACAGCACTGTCTACACACACACACAGCACTGCCTAGACAGCACTGCCTACACACTCACACAGCACTGCCTACACACACAGCACTGCCTACACACTCACACAGCACTGTCTACACACACAGCACTGCCTACACACACACACAGCACTGCCTACACACACACACAGCACTGCCTACACACACACAGCACTGCCTACACACACACAGCACTGCCTACACACACAGCACTGCCTACACACTCACACAGCACTGCCTGCACACACACAGCACTGCCTACACACACAGCACTGCCTACACACACACAGCACTGCCTACACACACAAAGCACTGTCTACACACAAAGCACTGTCTACACACTCACACAGCACTGCCTACACACTCACACAGCACTGCCTACACACTCACACAGCACTGTCTACACACTCACACAGCACTGTCTACACACTCACACAGCACTGCCTACACACTCACACAGCACTGTCTACACACTCACACAGCACTGCCTACACACTCACACAGCACTGCCTACACACTCACACAGCACTGCCTACACACTCACACAGCACTGCCTACACACTCACACAGCACTGTCTACACACTCACACAGCACTGCCTACACACTCACACAGCACTGCCTACACACTCACACAGCACTGCCTGCACACACACAGCACTGCCTGCACACACACAGCACTGCCTACACACACACAGCACTGTCTACACACAAAGCACTGCCTACACACTCACACAGCACTGTCTACACACACACACAGCACTGCCTACACACACACACAGCACTGCCTACACACACAGCACTGCCTACACACTCACACAGCACTGTCTACACACTCACACAGCACTGCCTACACACTCACACAGCACTGCCTACACACTCACACAGCACTGCCTACACACTCACACAGCACTGTCTACACACTCACACAGCACTGCCTACACACACAGCACTGTCTACACACTCACACAGCACTGCCTACACACTCACACAGCACTGTCTACACACTCACACAGCACTGCCTACACACTCACACAGCACTGTCTACACACTCACACAGCACTGCCTACACACTCACACAGCACTGCCTGCACACACACAGCACTGCCTACACACACACACAGCACTGTCTACACACTCACACAGCACTGTCTACACACTCACACAGCACTGCCTACACACACAAAGCACTGTCTACACACAAAGCACTGTCTACACACAAAGCACTGTCTACACACTCACACAGCACTGCCTACACACTCACACAGCACTGCCTACACACTCACACAGCACTGCCTGCACACACACAGCACTGCCTACACACACACAGCACTGCCTACACACACACAGCACTGCCTACACACACAAAGCACTGTCTACACACAAAGCACTGCCTACACACTCACACAGCACTGTCTACACACACAGCACTGCCTACACACACACACAGCACTGCCTACACACACAGCACTGCCTACACACTCACACAGCACTGTCTACACACTCACACAGCACTGCCTACACACTCACACAGCACTGCCTACACACTCACACAGCACTGTCTACACACTCACACAGCACTGCCTACACACTCACACAGCACTGTCTACACACACAGCACTGCCTACACACACACACAGCACTGTCTACACACTCACACAGCACTGCCTACACACTCACACAGCACTGTCTACACACTCACACAGCACTGCCTACACACTCACACAGCACTGTCTACACACACAGCACTGCCTACACACTCACACAGCACTGTCTACATGCCTACACGCTGTCCTCTGCCCTCCACTGTTTTTTTAAATTAGATTTTAATTTGTTTATATTTTATTTTATTTTTTGCCCCCAGGGATATTGCCGGGGCTCGGTGTTTGCACCACGAATCCACTGCTCCTGGTGATCATTTCTTCCCCTTTTGTTGCTCCTGTTCTATCATTGTTTGTGGTTATTATTGTTGTTGGATAGGACAGAGAGAAATGGAGAGAGGAGGGGAAGACAGAGATGGGGAGAGAAAGACAGACACCTGCAGACCTGCTTCACCGCCTGTGAAGCGACTTCCCTGCATGTGGGGAGCCGGGGGCTCGAACCAGGATCCTTACGCTGGTCCTTGTGCTTTGCGCCAGTCCTTTGGCTTTGAGCCACCTGTGCTTAACCTGTTGCACTACCACCCGACTCCCTTTTTTTTTTTTCCCAGATTTTATTTATTAATGAGAAGGTAGGAGGAGAGAGAGAAAGAACCAGACATCACTTTAGTACATGTGCTCCCCGGGATTGAACTCAGGACCTCACACTTGAGGGTTCAATGCTTTATCCACTGTGCCACCTCCTGGACCTCTTTAATTTGCTTATTATTGGACAGTGACAGAGAGAAATTGAGGGGGAAGGGGAGATAGAAAGATAGACACCTGCAGTCCTGCTTCACCACTTGCAAAGCTTTCCCTCTGCAGGTGTAGACTGGGGGCTCTAACCCGGGTCCTTGCACATTGTAACGAGTGCCATCTGTTACGCCCAGAGGTTCCAGAGGTTCGAGTCCTGATCTCACGCAAAGAAGACCAGACTCACATGCCACAGCAAGAGCTTTTATTAGCAAGCTTAAGCTCGGGCCGCCCACACCCCTCTATGCAAGGGGAGGGTCTGCGAGCATTTCCCATCCCACCTTTTTATAGTTAGCACAGGGTGGGCACAGGTGGAAATATTTACGCGGAACAAGGAACAGTTGGTTTTGGGTTAAGGGCTGTTCTCAATATTCGGGGCTTTAACCTCCATACATCAACCCGATGCGCCACCAGCCGGCCCCTCTCCTCTCCCAAAGTTAAAACAGAAAAGCATAACAAAAAGGAAGGCAGACTGATTCCTGAGGCTCCAAAGTCTCAGGTTCAATCCCCAGCAGGGCTCTGGGCTCTCTCTCCCCTCCCGCCCCATCTTTCTCTGATTAAAATAAAAAACAGGATATATCTTTATAGAAAGATCAGACTGAAGAGGTATAAACTCCGTGTTTCTGTCCCTTCCAACTGCTGACTCCTCAGAGGGGCCACTTTCCCGTTCAGACAGAGACAGAGACGAGACAGAGATGAGACAGAGACGAGACAGATGAGACAGAGACAGAGATGAAACAAATGAGACAGAGATGAGACAGAGACAGAGGTGAGACAGACAGATGAGACAGAGACGGACAGAGACAGAGATGAAACGGACAGAGATGAGACAAATGAGACAGAGATGAGACAGAGACAGAGGTGAGACAGACAGATGAGAGAGACGGACAGAGACAGAGATGAAACGGACAGAGATGAGACAAATGAGACAGAGATGAGACAGAGACAGAGGTGAGACAGACAGATGAGACAGACGGACAGAGACAGAGATGAAACGGACAGAGATGAGACAGAGACAGATGAGACAGACGAGACAGAGGATGAGGCAGAGACAGAGATGAGACAGAGAGGACGAGACAGAGCTGAGACAGACGAGACAGAGACAGCCGCAGCCCCTGCGGCTCCAGACAGACTATGACCCACATAGTCAACGACTGCCACCTCTCCAGATTCAAAGGAGGTCTCGAAACTTGACATCAGGCTCAACCTGACGCTGTTGACTGGCTACGGAAGAAGGGCAAACGCTAGAAGAAGAAGTTAGACGAGACAGAGACAGATGAGACAGAGACGGACAGAGACAGAGGCAGACAGGACGAGACAGAGGCAGAGATGAGAGACAGATGAGACAGACAGAGATGAGACAAATGAGACAGACGGACAGAGGCAGAGACAGAAAGGACGAGACAGGCAGAGATGAGACAGAGAGGACGAGACAGAGGCAGAGACAAGACAGATGAGACAGAGACAGACAGAGGCAGAGACAGATGACACAGAGACGAGACAGAGTGAGACGGGGCAGACAGAGACAGAGACAGCTTCCTTTGCTGCTCTGCCACCTCCAGGCGGGTGTCGGGTCAAACCCGCGCTGCACGCTGTGCCAGAGCAAAGGATTCTGGGGAGAGGGGCGGCGGGGTGCGGGTGCAGGTGAGGGCGGGGGGCGGGGCTGACGGGGGCGTGGTCGTAGGCGGGGCGGATGGAGGGGCGGGGCTACGTCTGGGGCCAGGCGGGGCGGGGCTACATTTGAGGTGGGCGGGGCCGTAGGCGGGGCGGGGCTGCATTAGGGGCCAGGAGGGGCGGGGCTGCCTTTGGGGCGGGGCGGGGCTGCGTGGCGGACTGGGCGGTGATCTTCCCGCGTTGCCGCGGGGTTTGGGGGCGTGTCACCCTGCAGCTCCGCCCCGGGCCGCGCGGGCTCGAGTCACACGGAGGCGGCCACCACGCCGGCGCCTGCGCGAACCCTGCTGCTCCGAATCGGACCCTGGACCGGATGGAACCCTGACCCGGCCGAACCCCAAGTCGAGTCGGACCCCGGGCCGAGCCGAACCCCCGGGCCCATCCAGATCCCGGGCCGCGTCGATCTCCGGGCCGAGTCGAACCCGGGTGGGAGCCGGCGGCCGGCATGGAGGCGGAGTGCCGGGTGCTGTCCATCCAGAGCCACGTCGTCCGCGGCTACGTGGGCAACAGGGCGGCCGCCTTCCCGCTGCAGGTGCTCCTCCCGCTGACCTTGGCCGGGCGCCGGGGGTGGGGGCAGGGCCGGGGGCCGGGGGACCAGAAGGTGGGGGCCCGGGGTGGGGCCCGGGGGGCGTAGAGATGGGGCCCGGGATGGGGGCCGGGGGTGTCAGCGGCTGGGGGCCCAGGGTGGGGGCCGGGGGTGTCAGCGGCTGGGGGCCCGGGGTGGGGGCCGGGGGTGTCAGCGGCTGGGGGCCCGGGGTGGGGGCCGGGGGTGTCAGCGGCTGGGGGCCCAGGGTGGGGGCCGGGGGTGTCAGCGGCTGGGGGCCCAGGGTGGGGGCCGGGGGTGTCAGCGGCTGGGGGCCCGGGGTGGGGGCCGGGGGTGTCAGCGGCTGGGGGCCCGGGGTGGGGGCCGGGGGTGTCAGCGGCTGGGGGCCCGGGGTGGGGGCCGGGGGTGTCAGCGGCTGGGGGCCCGGGGTGGGGGCCGGGGGTGTCAGCGGCTGGGGGGCCCGGGGTGGGGGCCGGGGGTGTCAGCGGCTGGGGGTCCCGGGGTGGGGGCCGGGGGTGTCAGCGGCTGGGGGCCCGGGGTGGGGGCCGGGGGTGTCAGCGGCTGGGGGCCCGGGGTGGGGGCCGGGGGTGTCAGCGGCTGGGGGTCCCGGGGTGGGGGCCGGGGGTGTCAGCGGCTGGGGGTCCCGGGGTGGGTACAAGGGGCTGCAGAGCGGTGTTCCTGCATGGAGTGGGGGCACCCTGTGGACTTGCTAAGGGTGACCCCTCCCGCCATGCACCCCTGCCCCGTAGGGGCTGCCCAGGGCCGGGGGAGGTAGCAGGTGTGGGGGGCGGGAAGCTGGGGGCCCAGTGGGCAGGGAGGCCTGGGAGGCGGCGTCCCCAGTGGTCCTGCTGACCCCGTCCGTCCTCGGTGGGGACTCGCTGGCCACCCCACCCGCTGTTCCTGCTGCAGCCCGGGGGTCACGCCTGGGTGTCACTTGTGTGTGGGCTGGGGTGTGATGGTTCCCTTATTCCCCGCTGCCCCGATGGGCGCCCTGTGGGGGGGACAGGGCCAGGGGACTCGCCGCAGGAGCAGAGGGGCTGCATTGGGCGGCAGGGTCCAGGGTTCAAGGCCATGCGGCCGGCTCAGCCCCGTGTCCTTCTCCTTCCTTGCGGCCGGCGGGGGTCAGAAACGGTGGGTGGGGGGTGTCAGGGTGCACAGAGCTGTGAGCTGCCCCCAGTGACCGCGGCCCCCTCCAGGGGCAGGGAGAGCTCACTGGGAGGGTCGGAGGGAGGGCTGGGCCTGCTGTGACAGCAGGGTGCCTGCTGGCCCCCCACCCTGTCAATGTGACCCAGTGCCCCGGAGCTGGGACGCCCACAGTGTCACCCTTCCTGCTGGGAGGGGCCGCTCACCCCCCCCACACCCGGCAGAGCTGGGAGTTTCCTTGGGACCCCCGGGCCCTGCAGCCCCGACCTGGGAGCTCACGGACTCATGGGCCTGCGTGGCCCCGGGCCGCCAGCCAGGTCTAGAGGGCGGTCAGGGGCCGGGGGCAGAGGGCTGCCAGGCTGGGGGCACCTAGAGGTAGATGAGGCTTCTAGGACCTTCTGTGCCCCTCCCCCCGCCCTTTGGCTCCGCCACCTGGCCCCCGCGGGCACGTGCTGCCTGACTGAGCTGGGACTGAGCTGGGACTTCCTGTTCCCGCTGAGGACCCAGCTCGGACGGTCGGTCGGGGAAGGGCCGGAGGTGGCAGCTGCTGCCCCACCCCAGGGTTGTTCCTCACTGAGAGCCTCACGCCTGCGAGTCTTAAGGAACTCAGAGTCAGGGCTTGAACCCAGGGCCTCGGGTGGCAGTCGGCTGCAGGGCCCTCTCTGGCCCGCCTCTCCCGTCATGTCTTTTTTTTTTTTTACCATAGCACTGCTCAGCTCTGGCTTATGGTGGTGCAGGGGATTGAACCTGTGACTTTGGAGCCTCAAGCATGAGAGTCTGTTTGCAGAACCATGATGCTGTCTCCCCTGCGCTCATGTCTCTTTAGGAACAGGGAACAGCCAGGTTTCTTGAGGTTGTGGCTCCCAGCTGGGGACCCAGGTCTTTGGGGAGACATTTCTTTATTTTAAAATTCATTACCAGGGGAGTCAGGCTGTAGCGCAGCGGGTTAAGCGCAGGTGGCGCTAAGTACAAGGACCGGCATAAGGATCCCGGTTCGAACCCCGGCTCCCCACCTGCAGGGGAGTCACTTCACAGGTGGTGAAGCAGGTCTGCAGGTGTCTGTCTTTCTCTCCCCCTCTCTGTCTCTCTCCCTCCTCTCTCCGTTTCTCTCTGTCCTATCCAACAACGACGACAACAACAATAATAACTACAACAATAAAAAAAACAACAAGGGCAACAAAAGGGAATAAATAAATAAAATTTAAAAAAATAAAATAAATAAAAAAAAGAAACAGTAAAAAAAAAATTCATTACCGGATAGAGACAGAGAAATTGAGAGGGTAGGGTGAGGTGGGAGAGACAGACAGACACCTGCAGCCCTGCTTCCCCGCTCGTGAAGCTTCCCACCCCCACAGGTGGGGAGCAGGGGCTCGAACCCATGACCTCACGCACTGTAATGTGTGTGCCATTGCCTGGCCTCCGGGGTGACATTTCTGTCCCGGAGAAAAGCAGGAGTTGGTGACATGGCTGCTTTGTCCTGGGTTCAAGCCCAGCCCCCAGCAACTTGGCGAAAGGTCCGGTGGGTGCTGTGGTCTCTTTGTCTACTAACAAGCGGGAGAGAGCTGGGTGGGGGCACAGCTGTCTGGCCACACGTTACCGTGCTCAAGGACCTGGGTTCAAGCCCAGTCTCCCACCTGTAGGGTAGCTTTACGAGTGGGGAAGCATATGTGCAGGTCTGTCTCTTTTTAATTTTTTAATTTATTTGTTAGATAAAGACAGAAGTTGAGGAAGGGAGATGGGGAGAGAGACAGACACCCGCAGGCCTGCTTCCCCACGGGTGAAGCTTCCCTCCTGCAGGCGGGGACCGGGGTCTCGAACCCGGGTCTTTGTGCACAGTAATGTGAGTGCTTAGCCAGGTGCGCCAGCCCTTGGCCCTGTACTCTCTCTCTTTTCTTCTTCTTTTTAAAGATTTTATTTATTTATTTATTTTGCCTCCAGTTTATTGCTGGGCTCGGTGCCTGCACTACGAATCCACTGCTCCTGGAGGCCATTCTTTCCCCCCTTTTGTTGCCCTTGTTGTGGTTATTATTGTTATTATTGATGTCATCGTTGTTGGATAGGACAGAGAGAAACGGAGAGAGGAGGGGAAGACAGAGAGGGGGAGAGAAAGACAGACACCTGCAGACCTGCTTCACCGCCTGTGAAGCGACTCCCCTGCAGGCGGGGAGCCGGGGGCTCGAACCCAGATCCTTATGCTGGTCCTTGTGCTTTGTGCCACCTGTGCTTAACCTGCTGAGCTACCGCCTGGCCCCTAGGTTTTATTTATTAATGAGAAAAATAGGAGAGAAAGAACCAGATGTCATTCTTGGCTGGTCCATGTGCTCCTGGGGACTGAACTCATGGCCTCCTGCCTGAGAGTCCAGTGCTTTATCTACTGAGCCGCCTCCCAGGCCACCAGCCTTCTATCTCCCCTCCCTTCACAGTGTCTTTCTGTCCTGTCAAGTATAACAGAAGGAAGGAAGGAAGGAAGGAAGGAAGGGATGATAACACAGTGAGCTTTTTCATTCCGAGCCTCGTCTGACCTGTTCCCGCTGCTGAGGGTTCACGACTGGGGGCTCGTGGTCCTGGCCACACAGGGACCCCTCGTGGAGCAGCCGTGGTCCGGGCGGGTGGAGGCCGCTCTGGAATGTCCCGGAAGGCTCGGCCTGCCCATGTGTGTTGGTGGCTGCTGGGAGACCGTGGGCCCCCAGATGGGGACAGCAAGAGGCTGAGCCTTTGCCCAGGGTCCAACGTCCAGTCCCGGCCTGGATGGAGGTGGCCGCCATGGAAGGGCGGAGCCCCACCCAAGGGGATGGGCGCCAGCTCCCCCGAGGTGTGTCACCCGGCAGCGCCTTGGGTCCGACTGTAGGGGTGCGGCCAGCGGAGGCGAGGCTCAGAGCGGCCCCCCGGGAGTCCTGGGGTGATTCTGCATGCCAAGGGCAAAGTGCTCAGAGACACCGGACAGTCAACTCGGAGAGTCTTGGTGGGCAACTCGTTTCTTAGAGAGAGAGAGAGAGAGAGCGCGAGTACATACAGAAGGTCAAGGTCATCAGTAACCCAAACATAGCAGCACAATGCAGGGTCACATTTTGACCTACTGACTATTTGATCCCTAGGTTTGATCACAAGCTTCACAATGCATATTCCCCCGGGGGTGAATTACAGGAACCCCGGGGCAGGGGAGGGGGGTTGAGTAAGGGGAACTCGCTGTGGTTTTCAAACACAAAACAAGTTTGGCCACACACAATAATTCATGGCCTTTTTTTTTTTTTCTTAAGTGTTTATTTATTTTTAATATTTATTTACTCCCTTTTGTTGCCCTTGTTGTTTATTGTTGTAGTTATTATTGTTGTTGTTGGCTAGGACAGAGAGAAATGGAGAGAGGAGGGGAAGACAGAGAGAAGGAGAGACAGACAGACACCTGCAGACCTGCTTCACCGCCTGTGAAGCGACTCCCCTGCAGGTGGGGAGCCGGGGGCTCGAACCAGGATCCTTATGCCAGTCATTGTGATTTGCACCACCTGCGTTTAACCCGCTGCGCCACCGCCCGACCCCCATGGCCTTTGTTTTAAGGGGAGGGGAGGGCGCGTGCAGGGAGCTAGCCCCCATTCTGGAGAAACCGTCCAAAGCCACTCGGCACTAGTTCAGGAGGTTGGGGGAACCTGTGTTGACCCAAAGGGGGAGCTAGGAGCCAGCCCACTCGGACCTCATGGAGACCACAGCCCGGCCCTCTGGGATAGTGGGCCCATCCTCCCAACATCGGAGTGCTCTGTGGGGGGCCAGCACCCTCGTTCAGGGACTCAAGGGGGGCCTGGGGCTCACCGTGCGGGGAGACGTGCCCCCTCCACTGAGGCTGGGTTTCTGGGGGTCTGTCGGGAGGGCAGTGTTCTGCTTGGAGGTCCCCCAGAGGGCCCAGGCCTTTGAGGGCTCAGGACATGGCCACAGCTCTACAGCACGGTGGGCTCTGTGGGGTGTGGCCAGGTGTCAGGAGCCGCTGTGGTCAGCCATCAGTCTTGAGGGTCAGGGGTCGTGGGGAGGGGCAGGTCACGGGCTACCTTGAGGCATCATGGAGGGGGACTCCAGACCCCAGCCTAACTGGGTGCGAGAAGACATGAGCCCCTCCTCCCTGGACTAGAGGATTCTCCACCCTCCCTCTCTCTACCTCCCTCCTTCCCTCCCTACCTCCGCGTGTTTTTTGTCAGTGCAGTTCAGGGCAGGGCCAGCTTGGTGCCCACACGCCACGACCGGGCATGGCCAACTGCCCCTGGGCACCCCGTCCCCCAGCCGAAGGAGAGGCAGGGGTGGGGGTGCAGTGGGTGCCATGGCTGCAAGTCACATGCCCCCTGGTGACAGGACAGAGACGTGCCTCCGTCGGCGGCCACGTGCAGAACTACGCGCTGGCCAGGCTGGGGCTCGGGCGCCGAGTCCCCTTGGCCTTTGAGCGAGGACCCCCGTCCGGTCCCCCATCTGCCCCACTCATCCCCGGCCGGTGCCCTGAGGGCTGTGTGCTCCGTCCCCAAGATGGGGCGGCTGTGGGGGGGTCGTCTGCCCTCCGGAGGCAGGACTGGGCCCGCAGGCTGGTGTCCAGCTAGGTGTCGCAGCTGCCCAGGCCTGGGGCTTCGGGGACTCCAGGGTGGCAGAGGGCACAGTGCCCCTCCAGCTTCCTGGGTGAGGGAGGCAGAGGGCACAGTGTCAGACCCTCAGGCCCCGCCATGTTCCCCTTCTGCTTCTCTGTAAGTGACTAGTTAAACATTTAGGTAAAATCGGTCTGGGAGACAACAGGATGGTTCTGCACACAGACTCTCCTGCCTGAGGCTCTGAGACCCCAGGTTCCATCACCAGCACCACCAGCAGCCAGGGCTCAGCAGGGTTTTGGCGTCTCTCTGTCTCATTAAAACAAGAAAGTAAAATATTTTAAAAGTAACATAAGATGAGCCTGGCCAGCAAGCTAGCTCACTGGACAGGTCTGCGCCCGGCCCCTGTGCAGAGGAAGGGCCAGTGTGTGAGCCTCTCTCTTTCTGAGAAGGCTGACCCAGAGCAGTCAAGTCCCCTGACCCAGAGCAGTTGAGTCCCCTGACCCAGAGCAGTCGAGCTTGTACCCTGTGGGGGTGAGCTGAGCCCTGAACCCCAGCCCTGAGGGCAGGTGTGAAGGGCTGGCCCCTCCCAGAGACCCCAGCCGCTGTCCCTCAGGCCGTCCCGCCTGGCCCTCCCCTCCCCTCTCTGTCTCTCCCCAGATCCCTCTCTGTCTCTCCCCAGATCCCTCTCTGTCTCTCCCCAGATCCATCTCTGTCTCTCCCCAGATCCCTCTCTGTCTCTCCCCAGGTCTCCTGTCTCTCCCCAGATCCCTCTCTGTCTCTCCCCAGATCCCTCTCTGTCTCTCCCCAGATCCCTCTCTGTCTCTCCCCAGATCCCTCTCTGTCTCTCCCCAGATCCCTCTCTGTCTCTCCCCAGATCCCTCTCTGTCTCTCCCCAGGTCCCTCTCGGTCTCTCCCCAGATCCCTCTCTGTCTCTCACCAGATCCCTGTCTCTCCCCAGATCCCTCTCTGTCTCTCACCAGATCCCTCTCTGTCTCTCACCAGATCCCTCTCGGTCTCTCCCCAGATCCCTCTCTGTCTCTCACCAGATCCCTCTCTGTCTCTCCCCAGATCCCTCTCTGTCTCTCCCCAGATCCCTCTCGGTCTCTCACCAGATCCCTCTCTGTCTCTCCCCAGATCCCTCTCTGTCTCTCCCCAGATCCCTCTCGGTCTCTCCCCAGATCCCTCTCTGTCTCTCACCAGATCCCTCTCTGTCTCTCACCAGGTCCCCTCTCTGTCTCTCCCCAGATCCCTCTTGGTCTCTCCCCAGATCCCTGTCTCTCCCCAGATCCCCCTCTGTCTCTCCCCAGATTTCTCTCTGTCTCTCACCAGGTCCCTCTCTGTTTCTCCCCTCCCCTCTTTGTCACAGGTTTTGGGGTTCGAGATTGATGCCGTGAACTCTGTGCAGTTTTCCAACCACACAGGTAGCAGGGGTCCCGGCCCTCGTGGGTATCCCTGGGGGTGAGGGGCACAGGTAGCTGGGGTCCAGACCGTCGTCTTGGGGTGTCCCTGGGGGTGGGGGGCACCTGCCCACCAGGGGTACGTGGTACGTGTGCATGCATGTGCGGGGCCTATGCCTGGCGTGGCTGACGTGTCCCGTGTCCCCACAGGCTACCCGCATTGGAAGGGGCAGGTGCTCAGCTCCAGTGAGCTGCAGGAGCTCTACGAGGGCCTGAGGCTGAACCAGGTCACCAAGTATGACTACGTGCTCACGGGTAGGCAGGCGCGACAGGCCCGCGGGGTGGGGGGGCCGAAGCGGCCTTGTCGTGGACGCTGGTCAGGCATGAGCGCACTCCTCACAGGCGAGGGGAGGACAGAGCCCCGTCCCCCCCGCCTCACACAATATCTGTGAGGTCCGCCCGTCACCCCTCTGTCCTGGTGTGTGAGGTCCCCCCGTCACCCCTCTGTCCCGGTGTGTGAGGTCTGCCTGTCCCCCGTCACCCCTCTGTCCCGGTGTGTGAGGTCTACCTGTCCCCCCTCTGTCCCGGTGTGTGAGGTCCCCCGTCACCCCTCTGTCCTGGTGTGTGAGGTGTCCCCGTCCCCCATCACCCCTCTGTCCCGGTGTGTGAGGTCCGCCTGTCCCCCGTCACCCCTCTATCACAGTGTGTGAGGTCCCCCATCACCCCTCTGTCCCCAGCTCATTTGAGTTCCTTTTCCGAGCCAGCGTGTCCCCGCAGGCTACACCAGGGACACGTCCTTCCTGGCCATGGTGGTGGACATAGTGCGGGAGCTGAGACAGCAGAACCCCCGGCTGGTATACGGTGGGTGAGGGGCCCCTTGACCAGGGGAGAGGGGACATGGGCTCTGGGAGGAGGTGGCCGGCTGACTTGGGGACCACCTCCAGCCACCCCACTGATGGTGCCCTGTCCCCACAGTGTGTGACCCGGTGATGGGGGACAAGTGGAATGGCGAGGGCTCCATGGTGAGTGTCCGCAGGGACGGGGTGCAGGCTGCCCGCGGGAGGCCCCCTGGCAGGGCAGAGTCCTGGCCTGAGCCGGAAGGGAGGCGGGAGGGGCCCCGGCGGGCGCCCTGGCTGCATGGCCCCATCCTGCGAGCTACAAGCGGGAACCGGCAGGTGTCTCTGCGTCTCCGTGCGCGAAGGTGGGGCTCCCTGGGGGTCAGTTGGCATTGTCTTGCCCTCCACTGGTCCGGACGTGGCAGTGGGTGACTGGGTGACCGGAGCCCGTGTGCCCAGAGGCTCCCGTCCCGCCCAGCCTTGCACCAGAGTGCTGCTCTGCCTTCTGTCTCTCACGAAACACTATCTCATGAGAAGTCAAATCTTTGAGCCGCCAGGGAGACAGCACAGGGGTCTGCGAAAGACTCTCCTGCCTCCGGCTCTGAGGCCGCAGGTTCAATCCCCAGCTCCATCATCAGCCAGAGCTCAGCAGGGCTCTGCTGTCTTGTCTTGTCTCTCTGTCTGTCTTTCTGTATCTCTCTCATTAAAATAAGTAATAAAAATAAAACACTTTAAAAAACACAAAGGAGATAATACACAGACTCTCCTGCCCGAGACTCTGAGACCCCAGGTTCGCTCCCCAGCACCACCGTCAGCCGGAGCTCAGCAGGGCCCTGGTGGAGTAAACAAGCTTCGTGGTAAAACCTTTGAAGAAGAAGGTGGAGGGGCCAGACGGCGGCAAATCTGGTTAAGCGCACACATTACAACGCGCGAGGACCCCGGTTGAGCCCCGGGTCCCACCTGCAGGGAAAGCTTTGTGAGTGGTGAAGCAGGGCTGCAGGTGTCTCTCTCTCCTCTCTCTCTCTCTGTCTCTCTCTGTCTCTGTCTTCCCCATCTCAATTTCTGGCAATAAACAAAGAGAATAAGGAGAAGAACAGGTGCGGTGAAGAGCATGGAAGCTGCTCTGAGTCCAGGAACCAGGGCACAGGCTGACCCTCCCTGTGGGTGGCGGCGGGGCACCTGGCCGCCCTGCCCCCCCCACCCCCCGTGGGCCCCACACCCTCCATCCAGTGTGTGTCTCCCGGACGTGGAGGCTTCTCTGGAAGGTTCGGTCTCACGTCCTGCCGTCTGTCTGGCGTGGCGGTCCGCGCCCTTGTCCCCGCCCACAGTACGTGCCGGAGGACCTGCTTCCTGTCTACAAGGAGAAGGTGGTCCCGGTGGCCGACATCATCACCCCCAACCAGTTTGAAGCCGAGTAAGTGAGTGAAGCTGCCGCCTCCGTCCCAGCTGGGGCTGGCGGAGTCCAGGGGCCTCGCGGGAGCAGAGAGCTGAGGGCCAGGGCCCTGCTGAGTGTGCATACGACCTGGGTTCAAGCCCACCCCTCTGCTGGAGGGACTTTTGTGTCCGAGGCACCTTCCCTTCCCTTCTTCTTTTTTTTCCCCCTTTTGCCTCCAGGGTTGTCACTGGGGCGTGGTGTCTGCACTATAAATCCACTGCTCCTGGAGGCCGTTTTCCCATTTTGCTGCCCTTGTTAGTGTTATTGATGTCATCGTTGTTGGACAGGACAGAGAGATACGGAGAGAGGAGGGGAAGACAGAGAGGGGAGAGAAAAAGACACCTGCAGACCTGCTTCACCGCCTGTGAAGCGACTCCCCTGCAGGTGGGGAGCCGGAGGCTCAAACCGGGATCCTTAGGCCGGTCCTTGTGCTTGGTGCCATGTGCACTTAACCCGCTGAGCTACCGCCCAGCCCCCTCCTTCTTTGTCTTTTTAAGAAATTTTTTTGTGGACCGGGAGGTGCCGCAGTGATAAGACTTTGGACTCTCAAGCACGAGGTCCTGAGTTCGATCCCCAGCAGCACATGTGCAGAGTGATGGCTGGTTCTTTCTCTCTCCTTTTTTTTTTTTAAATAAATAAATTTATTTATTCCCTTTTGTTGTCCTTGTTGTTTTATTATTGTTGTTGTTGTTGTTGTTATTGTTGTCATCCTTGTTGGAAAGGACAGAGAGAAATGGAGAGAGGAGGGGAAGACAGAGGGGGAGAGAAAGACAGACACCTGCAGACCTGCTTCACCACCTGTGAAGTGACTCCCCTGCAGGTGGGGAGCCGGGGGCTCGAACTGGAGTCCTTACATCAGTCCCTGTGCTTTGTGCCACCTGCGCTTAACCCACTGCACTACTGCCCGACTCCCTTTCTCTCTCCTTATATCTTTCTCATGAATAAATAAAATCTTTTTTTTATATTTTTATTTATTTATTCCCTTTTGTTGCCCTTGTTGTTTTATTGTTGTAGTTATTATTGATGTCGTTGTTGCTGGATAGGACAGAGAAATGGAGAGAGGAGGGGAAGACAGAGAGGGGGAGAGAAAGACAGACACCTGCAGACCTGCTTCACCGCCTGTGAAGCGACTCCCCTGCAGGTGGGGAGCCGGGGGCTCGAACCGGGATCCTTACGCCGGTCCTTGCGCTTTGCGCCACCTGCGCTTAACCCGTTTAACTTTATTTTTATAGAAGTTACTTATTTGTTATTGGATAGAGACAGAGAGCAGGTAAGAGGAGAGGGGAGGTAGAGAAACAGAGACACCCCTGCAGCCCTGCCTCACCACTCGTGAAATTTCCCCCTGCATGTGGGGGCTGGGGCTTGAACGCAGGTCCTTGTGCGCCTTAATGTGTGCGCTCAACCAGGTGTGCCACCAACCAGCCCTCTTCTAAAACACAACGAGCAAATTGTTCTGGAGGAAGCTCCTAGGTGGCAGATGCCCAAAGCCCCACAGTCACATAAGAAAGTCACAAACTTGAGGTCATGCCGGGCAGTGGCGAAACCATTTGAGCGCTCACATCACAGTGCACAAGGACCCGGGTTCAAGCCCCCGGTCCCCACCTGCAGGGGAAGCTTCATGAGTGGTGAAGCAGGGCTGCGGGTGTCTGTCTCCTCCTATCTCCCCCTTCTCTCTCCGTTTCTTTCTCTATCCAATAAATTAAATATTTAAAAAATTAAAAAGAAAGGGGGGTCGGGCGGTAGTGCAGCTGGCTAAGCGCACGTGGCGCAAAGCGCAAGGACCATCATATGGATCTGGGTTAGAGCCCCTGGCTCCCCGCCTGCAGGGGAGTCACTTCACAGGCAGTGAAGCAGGTCTGCAGGTGTCTGTCTTTCTCTCCCCCTCTCTGTCTTCCCCTCCTCTCTCCATTTCTCTCTGTCCTATCCAACAACAAGGACATCAGTAACAACAACAATAACTACAACAATAAAACAACAAGGGCGACAAAAGAAAATAAATAATTTTTTTTTTTAATTAAAAAGATGAAACCTGTTTTCCAGGAGGTGGCTCAGTGGTTAAGCTTTGGACTCTCAAGCATGAGGTCCTGAGTTCGATCCCCAGCAGCACATGTGCCAGAGTGATGTCTGGTTCTTTCTCTCTCCTCCTATCTTTCTCATAAATAAATAAAATCTTTACAAAAAAAAAGAGAGATGAAACCTCTTTAACAACAACAACACACTAACCCCTGCCCCCGACTGGCCCTCAGAAGCAGGGCCTGTGACCAGGGTTCGAGAGGCCCAGCAGGCCCAGGGGTAGCTCCCAGTGGGGGGTGGGGGAGGCAACTCAGGCATCCGGTTTCTAGAATGTTCCATGCGGGGTCTCACTGCCCACCCATCGTCTCCCAGGTTACTGACCGGCAGGAGGATCCAGACCCAGGAGGAGGCCTTGGAGGTGAGCAGCCTGCGCAGTGCGGGGACCCTCACGGCCTTGGGGACGCGCGCGTGGGGCCAGGCCCGAGTCTCCCATCTGAGGGTCCAGGCAGCCATGAGGCTCCCTCTTCACAGCTGATGCCGCGGGGCCCTGGGTGTGGGGCAGCAAGTCCCTATTTCTGCTCATCTGCTCTCCCTGTCCTGCTGTCCCCATCCCTCCTTGCGTCCCTCCTGTCCCCGTCCTGCTGTCCACGTCCCTCCTCACGTCCCTCCTGCCCCTGTCCTGCTGTCCCCGTCCCTCCTATCCCCGTCCTGCTGTCCATGTCCCTCCTCACGTCCCTCCTGTCCCCATCCTGCTGTCCCCATCCCTCCTGTCCCTGTCCTGCTGTCCCCGTCCCTCCTGTCCCCGTCCTGCTGTCCCCCGTCCTGCTGTCCCCCATCCTCCTGTCCCAGTCCTGCTGTCCCCGCCCTCCTGTCCCCGTCCTGCTGTCCCTGCCCTGCTCTCGTCCCTCCTGTACCCGTCCTGCTGGCTCTGCCAGCATCGACCACTCTTGCCCAGTGCATTTCTCCTCGCACCACCTTTTATTTATTTCTTTGTTCCTCTGTTTTCCCCAGAGCCCTGCTCTGCTCTGCTCTGCTCTGGCTGCTGGTGGTTCAGGGATTGAACCTAGGACTTTGGAGCTTCAGGCAGGGGGGGTCTTTTTCCCCTCCAGGGTCATCACCAAGGCTCAGTGTCGGCGCTAAGAATCCACTGCTCCTGGTGGCCATTTTTTATTTTGATTTTCATTGGATAGGACAGAGAGAAATGGAGAGAGGAGGGGGAGATAGAGAGGGAGAAAGACAGACACCTGCAGACCTGCTTTACTGCTTGTGAAGCGACCCCCCCCCCCCCCGCAGGTGGGAAGTGGGGGCTCGAACACAGGTCCTTGTATTTAGCACTTGACCAGGTGCACCGCTGCCCAGGCCCCAGGAAAGTCTCTTTACGTGATCACTGTGCTGTCTCCCCTGATGTCCCTGGTTCTATTTTTTAAATATTTAATTGATTGATTTGTTAGAGACATTGAGGGGAGATAAGAGACAGAGAGACAGAGGAACAGAGAGACACCTGCAGCTCTGTTTTACCGCTTCCCCACTGCAGGTGGGGACTGTTGGCTCAAACCCGGGTCTTTGCAGATTGTAGCACGTGTGCTCTGCCCAGAGTCCGGGGGCCCTGCCCTGGGCAGTTTGTCAGGGTCCCAGCAAGGCAGTGAGGGCAGGTGACACTGCGGGAAGCAGCCCAGGCCCGGGTTCTGATGGGGCCTGACGGCCCAGGCCATTCGGGGTGGGGCCGGGGTGGCGGCCTGGGACTGCAGGGAGTCAGCCTCACCGCAGCGGTTCCTCGTGTGGCCGGGGTGGCGGCGCCCCCACAGGTGATGGACGAACTGCACGCCATGGGCCCCGACACCGTGGTCATCACCAGCTCCGACCTGCCGTCCCCCAGGGGCAGCGACTATTTGATCGCTCTGGGCAGCCAGCGGACGCGTGAGTCCCCCCAGGTCACCCAGGGCTGCGGCTGCGGCTGTGGGGGTGGGGCCTGCTTCACGGTGACAGCCCCGCACGGGGAGCTCCCACTCTGAGCTGTCTCTCCCTGCCTCTGCGTCTCTGCGTCTCTGCCGAGCACTGGCCAGGGAGGTCACGCGTGTGTGCAGCCAGCCCTGGTGATGTGCAGAGCCTGTGTGTGGGGAGCCGTGTGTATCTGTGTGAGCACAGTGCCCACGGGACCCGCATACACAGCCACACGTGCAGAGCTCACGCTTCTTCATGCTCTGTCCCGGAGCCTGTGGTGTCTAGCGCCCGGCCCCCTCCCTGCTCTCCTCCCGCCCCACCTCCCCGCAGGGCTCCCCGGGGGCAGGGAGGCAACCAGGCACCATGTCCCGCGTCCCAGCCCGTGCCGTCCCCAGGGGCCCCCGACGGCTCTGTGACCACACAGCGGATCCGCCTGGACGTGCGTAGAGTGGACGCTGTCTTCGTGGGCACCGGAGACCTCTTTGCCGCCATGCTGCTGGCGTGGACGCACAAACACCCCAACAACCTCAAGGTCTGGGGGCTGGAGGCAGGCGAGGGCTCGAACCCCGCATGCCGGGAGCTGGAGGGACGCCGCAGCAGGGGGGGGGGCAGGAGTGAACAAGGAACAGCCAGCTGGTGAGGGTAGAAGCGTCCAGAACAAAAAGATGGCTCTGCTCCCTGAGGTGTGTCCTCAGCAGGGGGGAGACAGGGGTGGAGGCTGTGGTTGGTGACACCAGGCCTTGTCCCTCCTGGCAGGTGGCCTGTGAGAAGACGCTGTCGGCCATGCACCACGTGCTGCAGCGGACCATCCGGTGCGCTCAGGGTAGGCGCGGGGCCAGGTGGGGGAGGGTCTCACTGCCAGTCCTGGTGCAGAGCCCTGGGGGTTTGGGGGGACGGGGAGGGTCCTCACTGCCAGTCCTGGTGCAGAGCCCTGGGGGTTTGGGGGAGGCAGGGAGGGCCCTCACCCCTCCACATCTGTCCCCAGCCCAGGCTGGCGAGGGCTGCAGGCCCAGTGCCGCCCAGCTGGAGCTGCGCATGGTGCAGAGCAAACGTGACATCGAGAGCCCGGAGCTCGTGGTCCGCGCCACCCTCCTGTGAGCCTGCGTCTGACCTGTGACGTGTCGCCTTAGAGCCGGGACGCAGCGTGACCCTCCTCCCGTCGTCTTCATCACGAGCCGAGCTGTCCGCAGACCTCACGCTGGGCTCCGACCCTGGGCAGGGGCTGGGGGTATGAGGGTGGGAGCCTCTGGGGGTCCCCCCACCCCAGGGACCTGACTGTGACGCCCACTGGAGTTTGTGCCAAACGCCCCAGACCGCCATCCTGACCCCGTCCCCGTGTCCCCACGCCTCCCACGCCTCCCGTCAGGACCCTGCCTTTGCTGCCAAGGCTTGGGGGACAGGGCAGCAGGTCCCCAGGCATCTGGGGGGGTTCTGACGTCACTGTTTTGCACCTTGGATGGGACAGGATGTTCCCTGATGTGGCTGTCCTCTTTGGGGCACAGGTCAGGAAGCCCCCCGACTCACAGCGCTTCTTGGGTCTTCTGAGCTCAGGGTGGAAATGTGGCAGGGGACATCATGGGAGATTCCCACAGGGGTTCCTCTGGGAACTCGCCTGCCTTGCGGTGGCATAAACAGTCCCCTGCCCCTCAGAGCTGGTAGACAGGTGGTGCAGGGTGGGGACGTCTGCCTGAAGCCACTGGGGACCCACCGACTGGCTGGCCTTGGAAGGGCAGACAGCTCCTCTGGGACGAGCCCCATCCCTGTCCCTTCAACTTCACGGTCCCTTGACGGCAGCCCCCACCTGTAGTGCAGAGCCAGCGTCTGGGACCCCACACCCTGGAGAGACGTGGGGAGGCCGCGGATGAGGGCGAGGTCCCGGGGAGCCTGGTCCCCCCAGCCCTAGGGCAGGCTCCTGGAGCCATAGCCGTGTACAGTACCCAGGAAGATGAGAATCCCCCCAACCAAGAGATGGGGTCCCCAGGGGTGCTGGGCCTGGCTGTACTGCCCTTGCAGCTCCTGCCCTGGCCACAGCCTGGCTCAAGCCTGGGCCCCACCGACTCCAGGCTGGCACAGGAGGGAGGCCACGGGGGTGGCGGCCCCTCAGCATTCAGCTCACTTTCTGGGGGTCCCCAGAAAGTCTGGTCATTCACTGCCAGGTGTGTCCAGCACCCTTGGGGAAGCTGGCTCTCTCAGCCCGGGGCCGGAGAGCAGCTCAGTGTCCTCCCCTGCGGGAACGTGGGTGCTCGGGGGTGGGTCTGAGTGTGAGTGAGCCCACAGACACCCAGCTCCTGGTTTCTGGGAGCCCTTGGGGGGCTGCTGCTGTCAGTGACCACTTGGTCCAAGGAAAGAGCCCCTCAATGGTGTGGCGGCCCTGCCCTGGCTTTGGCCCCTCCGTGGGCACGCGGTAGTGGCAGCCGGGAGCTGGGCTGACTTCTCCACAACGTTCCGGCACAGGCTGGGTCCAGGCCGGGAGTCTGGCTTTCCCTTCCCGCTGTGCAGTGACAGGGAGGGTCAACCCTTCATTCTGAGGCGACAGGCGTGCAGGCCCCGAGGTGGGTGCCCGCTCCCAGGTCTGCTGTCCTCACTCCCTCAGTCCAGTATCTCGTGCCCTCCTGCCCGGGTAGGACCCATCCTCGGCACTCGCCTAGTCTGCTACAGTCACATCCCTGTGCCGCCTTTTGCAATATACGTCTGTGATGGCAGAAGATGCCGTGTGCCTTGTCCTGTTTCATTGCAGAGGGAGGAGAGTGACGCTCACAGAGCTTCGCCTGGTGCATGGCGCTCCCAGGTGGTGCTGGGGCCCTGAGCCTGGGTTCTTGTGTTCGGCAGTGTGTGCTGTTTGGGGCACACTCTCCCAGCCCATTGCCAGCCGTCATGGGTGAGGAGGACAGTACCCAGCAGCTGCATGACGTGACAAGGGTCCCTGGGTGCCAAGTCCCCGCCATCCACCTCCACTGTCAGGCCCATGCCCAAGGTGAGGGAGAGGGGCGGCAGGAAGGGTGCCAGGGCGCCCTGACCCCAGTCACTGGCATCCTCTTCCTGTGGTGCCAGAGAGCAGGCGGCCTGGCGGCTTGTTTTAAGGATGTCTGTTAGGGGGAGGTGGGGAGGAACGCAGCGGGCAAGTGGACGTGGCACGAAGCGCGAGGACTGGCGTGAGGATCCTGGTTCGAGCCCCCGGCTCCCCACCTGCAGGGGAGTCGCTTCCCAGGCGGTGAAGCAGGTCTGCAGGTGTCTGTCTTTCTCTCCCCTCTCTGTCTTCCCCTCCTCTCTCCATTTCTCTCTGTCCTATTCAACAACATCAATAACTACAACAACGATAAAAAAACAAAGGCAATAAAAGGGAAAATAATTTTTAAATGTCTGGGAGCCAGGCAGTAGCTCAGCAGGTTAAGCGCACTTGGCACAAAGCGCAAGGGCCGGCATTATGACAGCAATAAAAGCCTCTCGTATGAGGCGGGCGTCTTCAACATCCCAAGAAAGAAGACGAGTGTGCAAAGACGTAAGAAATCTGTATTTTGGAAGGAACAGAACCACCTTTGGGAGGACAGCGGTTGCTGGGGGAGGTGCAGAGGGGCGAGGGCCGCGGGTCTAGAAGTATGTCAGCTCCTCGTGTCTGGCCTTGCCCATCTGGTAGCTGTGCAGGGCCGGGGGCTTGTTCTCGTGCGGGAGGCTCTGGAACACACGCAGGTGCAAGAACTCCTCGCCGCCCACTTGCACCTGGGGAAGGGCGGCCGTCGGCACGGGGCAGGGGACGGGCACCCACACCCTCCTCTGAGCTCGCGCCCGGATGCCAGCAGACCTGTCCACGTCTCCCAGACACCGTGCAGGAGGGACCCGGAGGCCCCAGCCGGCTGCCACAGTCCCCGCCCGTCAGTGCCCACCCGGCGCCCGTCACCTTGATGAAGTAGTTGGTCCCGGCCACCAGCTGGGTCTTGAACTCAGTGGCCTTAAACATGCCGAACTTCTTGTTCTCTTTCTCCTCCAGCTGGGCTTTCACCTGGGGGCATGGAGACGCGGGAGGTGGGACTCTGTCCTCCAACCCTGCGTGTTTTTGACGCCACATGGCCGTGGTTGCAACAGACACGTGTCACGGTCAGCAGGTGCGGACAAGTGCCCCGTCCCCTCAGCCCATGGCGGCCGGGCCGCCTCCTCTGGCTCCCGAGGGCCTCGCGTGTTCAGCTCTGACCCCGGCTGCTCTTCACTCAGATGGGTCACTTGGCAAACTGTGTGGGGCTGGGCGGGGCACCTGGTCGAGCACACCTCAAGGCCAAGGACCTGGGTTCAAACCCCTGCCCCCACCTGCAGAGGGGAAGCTTCCCGAGTGGTGGAGCAGGGCTGCAGGTGTCTCTCCCTTCTCAATTCCTATCTCTATCAATAAATATAAAAAAGAAAAATTTAGGGCGGAGGGCAGATAGCATGCCTGAGGCTCCAAAGTCCCAGGTTCAATCCCCCACACCACCATAAGCCAGAGCTGAACAGTGCGCTGGTTAAAAAAAAGAAGAGGGGAGTCAGGCAGTAGTGCAGCGGGTTAAGCGCAGGTGGCACAAAGCGCAGGGACCGGCGTGAGGATGCCGGTTCGAGCCCCGGCTCCCCACCTGCAGGGGAGTCGCTTCCCGGGCGGTGAAGCAGGTCTGCAGGTGTCTGTCTTTCTCTCCCCCTCTCTGCCTTCCCCTCCTCTCTCTCCATTTCTCTGTCCTATCCAATAACGACAATAACAGCAACAAAAGGAAAACAAGTAAAGAAAAGACTACATTCTAACTTTTTTTTGCCTCCAGGGTTGTCGCTGGGCTTGGCGCCTGCACCGCCAGTCCACCGCTAGGACCCTAGGGGCATTCGCTCCATTTTGTTACCGCTGTTGTTACTGTTGTTGCTGTTACTGTTGTTCATGTAACTTTTGTTAAACTTTATTTTATCTGATAGAACTGAGAAATTGAAAGGGATGGGGAGACAGGGAAAGACAGACACCTGTAGCCCTGCTTCACCACCTGTGAAGCTTTCCCCTCGCAGGTGGGGACCAGGGGCTTGAACCCAGGTCCTTGTGCATGGTAATACAGGCACCTGACCAAGTGTGCCACTGACTGGCCCCCCATGTAACTTTTTTTGGGGGGTGGCTTCACTGGTCCAGGTGACTTAGAGACAGACAGACAGACAGGCATGGGGAAGACACCATCTATGTATCAGTGTGTGCGCTCTCTCGAAAATGTAAAATTGAAAAAAAAAAACTTTTTTTTTGATAGAACAAAAATTGCAAGGCAGCGGGAGATAAAGGAGAGAGACAGAGAGACACTTGAAGCCCTGCTTCACCGCCTGCGAAGCTTCCTCCCGCAGGAGGGGAGCGGGGGCTCGAACCCAAGCCCTTGCACACGGCAGAGAGCAGTAACCCTGTGCGCAACTAACCGCCCCCAGGTGTCTGTTTCTCATTCTGACGTCGCCGTAACTCTTGTCATCTCGTGGCTGTGCAGGAACCGGCCAGTTTCCCTCGACCGACCCAGAGTCCCCCCCCCCCCAAGAAACAGACTTCAGTTCACTTGCAGCCTCTTAGGACCTGGGGGCGGGGGGGGGGGGGGGGGGGAGGGGAGGGGAGGGGAGGGGAGGCAAGGGCGGGGAGGGCCTCCTCTCAGCTCACTGACCCACTCATGAGCCAGGCAGCGCCCCCTTCCCACCTGCCCACCTGCCCACCTGCCCGAATTCCAAGGCAGCAGGAGCTGACCAGACACGTTCGCAAACGCGAGGACCCGGGTTTGAGCCCCCTCCCCACCTACGGGGGGGGGGGGGGCAGCTGCGCCAACCGTGAGGCAGGTCTGCATGTGTCCGTCTGTCTGTCTCCACCTCCCCCCCAACTCCTTCCTCTCTGTCCTATTCAAATAAAAAGGGAAAAGGACCCCGTGGCCCCAGGAGCGCCGGACTCGTGGTGTGGCGCCCGCCGGCGACGCCCCGGGGGGTGAATTGAAATAAATTGGAGCAAATCAAATCCCAAGGCCGCCGCCCACCCGCCTGCCCGCGGAGCCGAGCTGAATCCGGAGCCGTGAGCCCCGTGTCCCTGCAAACCTGCCCCACCCACGATGGCGGGCGCTCCTCGCCCTCAGCCCTGCCTGGGCGGGTCCCGGGGTGAGGGGCACCACACACGCACCGCCCGGCTGGCGGCTGGGAGCGGGGGCAGGACGCCCGGGTGGGGCCAGGGGGGTGGCGAAAGGCCGGAGGGTCCTCAGAGGCCGGTCCTGGGGCTGGGGAGGCGCCCACACTCCCGCCAGGGGGACCACAGGGCACCGTGATGACAGGGCACCGGGACATCAGGGCACCATGACCACAGGACACCCGTGACATCAGGGCACCGTGACATCAGGACACCCGTGACCACAGGACACCCGTGACATCAGGGCACCGTGACCACGGGACACCCGTGACATCAGGGCACCGTGACATCAGGACACCCGTGACCACGGGACACCCGTGACATCAGGGCACCGTGACATCAGGACACCCGTGACCACAGGACACCCGTGACATCAGGGCACCGTGACATCAGGACACCCGTGACCACAGGACACCCGTGACATCAGGGCACCGTGACCACGGGACACCCGTGACATCAGGGCACCGTGACATCAGGACACCCGTGACCACGGGACACCCGTGACATCAGGGCACCGTGACATCAGGACACCCGTGACCACAGGACACCCGTGACATCAGGGCACCGTGACCACGGGACACCCGTGACATCAGGGCACCGTGACATCAGGACACCGTGACATCAGGGCACCGTGACCACGGGACACCCGTGACATCAGGGCACCGGGACATCAGGGCACCGTGACCACAGGACACCCATGACATCAGGGCACCGGGACATCAGGGCACCGTGACCACAGGACACCCATGACATCAGGGCACCGTGACCACAGGACACCCGTGACATCAGGGCACCGTGACCACAGGACACCCGTGACATCAGGGCACCGTGACATCAGGGCACCGTGACATCAGCGCACCGTGACCACAGGACACCCGTGACCGGGTCTCACGCTGGGCCAGGCTGAGTCACCTGCGGTCGCTGGGCCACAGGCGGCAGCTCAGAGGGGCCCCTGCTGTCGGTTCCGACCTGACTGTCCCTCTGTCCCCCCTCTGCCCGTCCCCTGTCCCCCTGTCCCTCCGTCTCCCGTCCCCGTCCCTCGACCTCCTATTCCCAGCCCCCCATCCCCCATTCCCCTGTCCCTCTGTCCCCCGTCCCTCGACCTCCTATTCCCAGCCCCCCCGTCCCCCATTCCCCTGTCCCTCTGTCCCCTGTCCCGTCCCTCTGTCCCCCGTCCCGTCCCTCTGTCCCCCGTCCCGTCCCTCTGTCCCCCGTCCCGTCCCTCTGTCCCCCGTCCTGTCCCTCTGTCCCCCGTGCCGCCCCAGCGCACCTGGTCGGCCAGGGCCTGGGTCTCCTCGGTGGCGGGCCGGGTGTCGGACGTCCCCCCGCACATCATCCTGGCGGCGGTGGTGGGGCGCAGCGCGGTCTATCTGCGGTGCAGGGACCCGGCGCCCTAAGTAGCAGCCCGTCACGTGACGGTCACATGGCGACGTCGGCCGAGCGGGCGGGAGACGGGCCACGCCCTGGAGTCACGTGGGCGGGGAGGGGCGGGGCCAGGAGGGAGGGGCGGGGCCAAGGCGGGGCAGGAGGGGGCAGGAGGGGGCAGGAGGGGGCAGGAGGGGCAGGAAGGGCTCGCTGAAGCAACCGGACTCCTGGCCCAGAAAGGGGGGGGTCGAGGCAACATTCAGGCCGGGGGCTCCACGCAGGGCTCAGTCCCCGCCAGCCCCAGACCCGCGGCCCTGCCCTGGGTTCAAGGCGAGCCTGACACGTGGGCCTGGAGGCCTGGGGGGGCTGGAGGGGCAGCCTGGGGGGGGGCAGGGGGACAGCCTGGGGGGCAGGGGGACAGCCTGGGAGGGCCGGGGGACAGCCTGGGGGGCCGGGGGACAGCCTGGGGGGCCGGGGGACAGCCTGGGGGGCAGGGGGACAGCCTGGGGGGCAGGGGACAGCCTGGGGGCCAGGGGGACAGCCTGGAGGGCAGGGGGACAGCCTGGGGTGTAGTGGGGACAGCCTGGAGGGCAGGGGGACAGCCTGGGGGGCAGGGGGACAGCCTGGGGGGCAGGGGGACAGCCTGGAGGGCAGGGGACAGCCTGGGGTGTAGTGGGGTCAGCCTGTATTGGGGTGAGGGTGGGGAACTGTGCAGGCCCCTGTGCTCCCGGTGTCTAGGGTCACAGCCCTGCTCCCACAGTGCAGCCCGTGTTCCCTGCACCCCCTAATTCAAGGCAGGTCCACCACGCCCCGCGCTGAGCCCCAGGTTCTGGCCGTGACCCAGGGACGTGGGTCAGAAGAGGCTCAGAGTTGGAGGGCTGGGTTTTTGGCTTGGCTCCCTTGGGGGGCAGCCTCTCCCTCCCGTGGGGGTGGGGCCGTGGGAGCAGACTGCAGCTGGCCCCTGACTCAGCCGTCCCAGGCGTGCTGCCGGGGTGTGGAGGACCTGTCCCTGCCTGCCAGCACCCTGGGTGGGGGGACTTGCACGCTCATGCCTGAGTCCTTCCTGGAGGAAGTGAGCCTGCGGGGAAGGCGGGAACTCAGCCTGGGCCTGGTGTGCAGGTGCTGGCCTGTCCCTCGCCTGAGGGAACAGAGCCCAGCCCCACGCCTACAGGGAGGCAGCTCAGAAGACAGAGTGCAGGCCCTGTCTGAGAGGCCCTGGCTTCAGTCTGGGTCCTTGAGCAAGACATGCACTCTACCACGTACCACTGCCCGCACCGGCTTCTCAGGCCCAGGGGAGCCCACCCTCACGCAGGGAGGTCTGTTCTCAGCAGGCTGGCCGGCAGGCAGCCGCAGGGCCGGTGCCGGGGAGCTTGGGGCGACAGCGGGCTGAGCAGAAGACGCTGTGAGCAGGCTCACCCCAGCGGGGCCCCTGGGAATTGGTTTCAGGGCCACTGGGCTGTCTCTGGCCACTCTGGGATGCAGATTTCAGAAGCTGGTTTTTGGAAGGTCTCCCTGTGGGCCGGGGTCCCTGTGCTCTATGCTCAGAGAATCCGGGGTCTGTGCGACAGAGGCCAGGCTGGTGGAAGGGATGGTGAAGCCCCAGAGACGCTGAGCTGGACAACAGCAGAGGCTTTTCATTAACAAACCCAGGAGTCGCCCAAGGACCCGGGTTCAAGCCCCCAGTCCCCACCTGTGGGGGGAAGCTTCACGAGTGGTGGAGCAGCAGGATTACAGGTGTCTCTCTGCCCCCCCCCCCACTATTTTCTTTTCTTTTTTTTTTTTTTTTTTTTTTTACCAGAGTTCAGCTCTGATTTATGGTGTGGAGGACTGAACCTGGGACCTCAGAGCCTCGGGCATGAGAGCCTCTTTGCTTAACCATCATGCTATATACCCCAACTCTAGCTCCCTTTCCGCTCTCAATTTCCCTCTGTTTATATCCAATAACAAAGGAAGGGGTGGTGGCCCAGAGCTGGCTCAGTGGATAAATTCGGGGGAGGGGGGCAGCCCCAGCAGGTCATTAGGATGACCTGGAGGGGGAGGGGCGGCGGCGAGGAATGAGGGAGAAAAGCCCACTGAGTCGATGCGGAATCAAGCCCCAGCAGACGTCTCTGTCTGACTTAAGCAGAGCTTTATTTTTATAGTCTCATAAGGCTTAGATCATTCAAACAAAAATCACCAAGGTATTTATTATTAAAACAAAAGTCACCAAGGCTTTAGTCACTAATACAAAATCACCAAGTAAGAACAGCACAGGTAGGAAACACCTCCTGCTTTGTGGAACAGGGGCACTTTCCTCCCTAGAGATCACGTCACAGTTTCTGTGTCTTTTGTTACTCCTGTACCTGTGTGCTGGGCAGATGTCCTATTGATTAATATTCTACCTGTATGTTTTTTTAATATGTATTTATTCCCTCTTGTCGCCCTTGTTTTATTGTTGTAGTTATTATTATTGTTGTTATTGATGTCACTGTTGTCAGATAGGACAGAGAGAAATGGAGAGAGGAGAGGAAGACAGAGAGGGGGAGAGAAAGACAGACACCTGCAGACCTGCTTCACCGCCTGGGAAGCGACTCCCCTGCAGGTGGGGAGCCGGGGGCTCGAACCGGGATCCTCACGCCGGTCCTTGCGCTTTGCGCCACCTGCGCTTAACCTGCCGCGCCACCACCGACTCCCACACACTCCAGTGAGGTCCTGTGCCCCATCACTAAATAAAAATATATATATTAACATTTAAACTAATTTTTACCTCAGACTTTAAATTTAATTTTATCTTTATGAGAATTACGTTGAAAACCTTTTTTAAAAAATAATTTATTTCTTTATTGGGGAATTAATGTTTTACATTCAACAGTAAATACAATCGTTTGTACATGCATAACATTCCCCAGTTTCCCATTTAACAGTACAACCCCCACTAGGTCCTCTGTCATCCTTCTTGGACCTGTATTCTCCCCACCCCCCACCCCAGAGTCTTTGACTTTGGTGCAATAAATACTCCAATTCCATTTCAGGTTCGACTTGTGTTTTCTTTTCTTTTCTTTTAATAATTCATTTCTT